>NW_023660879.1:0-5000 GCF_015228065.2 Penaeus monodon
ATGATTAGCTACAAGGCAGCAGTCGGGCATCACTATCGTATCTAGGTAAGACTAACCCAAAATTTGTAAAGCCGTGTGTTTGCACACACTTGCATGTGTATGTATGAAAAAGCACACACACACACACCACACACACACACACACACACACACACACACACACACACACACACACACACACACACACACACATGCACACGCACACGATGCGTGCGTGAATGAATGCACGCACACACGCACGGATTTATATAGATATATATATATATATATATATATATATATAAATATATATATATATATATATATATATATATTATATATATATAAAATATAAAATACACGCAAGGAGTGTACAGTGCATGTATGTATATATATTATATATATATGCATGTATGTATATATAGAAAGAGATGGATAGATAGATAGATAGAGGGGGAGAGGGCACCCAAGGGTCCCGTCGGCGTTCCCGCCCTCGCCCTCGGAGCGAAGCGGGGTGCTAGCCGGGGAAAGCACGAAGGTCACGCAATGCACCTCCGGCCTGCAGTGACGTCACGGTTGCCAGAGTGACGTCACAGCTGCGGCTCTTGGCGTCCGGCTCCCGGAATCAACAACAACAAAGGGGGGGGGGGGGTCACCCGTTGTGTCTTAGAGGATGGATGATGTGGTCATTTTTTTCTTTTCATTATTCTTAGTCTTATTCTTATTCTTATTACCACTTTTAGAATGATGAGATAATTTAAATGATTCTTTCTTTTACCTCGCCTCTTTTATTTCTCTCTCTCGTACACTCCATGCATATAATACAATATATATATATATTATATAATATATATATATATATATATATATATATAATATATATAATATATATATATAATATACATATATATATATATAAAAATATATATATATATATATATATATATATATATAATATATATATTGTGTGTGTGTGTGTGTTGTGTGGTGTGTGGTGTGTGTGTGTGTGTGTGTGTGTGTTATGTGGTAGTGTGTGATAATGATAATTGCAATAATAACATATACATGTATTAATTATTATTATTATTATCATCATCATTATTATCATTACTATCACCATTATCATTACTATTATTATTATGATTATTATTGTCATTATCATTATAACTATTTTTTATTATTATTGTTATCATTATTATTACTATCTTAGTTCTTATTATGATTATGATTATAATTATTATTATTATTATTATATTTATATTATTTCATTATTATTATTATTATTATTATTATTATTATACATTAGTTATTAGTATATAATTACTACTAGTAGTAGTAGTAGTAGTAGTGTAGTGTAGTCATATCATAATAGTATGTGATGTATCATTATATCATTATTATTATCTTATTACTTTCATCATCACATTATTATTTCCGTATATTATTATATTTATTATTATTATGATTATTATTATTAATATTATTTTATTAAGTATTATATTATTATTACTATTATTATTATTATTATTATTATTATTTACTTATTATTAATTAGTATTATTATTATTAATCATTATTATTATTATTATTATTATTAGGAATTATTGAGTAGTATTATTAGTATATTATTATTATTATTATTATTATTATTATTATTATATTATTATTATATTATGATGTATATTATTATTAGTACTATTCATTATTACTATTATTATGATATTATCATAATTATAATTATAATTATAATAATAATAATATAATAATAATGATAATAATTATATTAATCATTATTATTTTATTATCCTTGTTATTATATGAGTATTATTATTATTGTTATTATCATTATTATCATTATTATTGCTTTCATTATTATCATATATTATTATTATCAGATCATTATTAGTATCATTGTATCAAGGATTAGCAGTATTATTTATATTATCATACATTAACATTATTATTTTTTATATTATTACTACTTCCACTATTATTATATTATTATTATCATTATTATTATTATCCATTCTTTAGACTGCTAATTAAAAATCAAACACTGGGTCCCCTACAGCGACCTAAGATTGATTGAAGTTTGCAGGCAAGGGAACACCAACAAAAACATTGCACATAACTTTGCAGCAGTTTCCCGAGTGCATAGCAAAGAAGTCACATTACCCCATTATACTCTTCCCTTGTCCATTTAAGTTCATGTTTTTTCTTTGATTGTTAGTACAAATGGTGAAACCGGCAGGGCCAGGTGGGAGCTATACCGTACTAGTGACATGGCGGATTTTGTACTAATGGAAGAGGTTAGACTCAGTTCGCCCTGGGGGATGCGCCCTGTTGATCCGTGTGACGGCGACGTTATTACCCACCTCCTACTCTTACTTGATAGGCAGGATGCATTTAGCCCCACTGCCAAAGAAGCTGGCTATCCCGGACAATAAACATCCACTTGGCATGTCCAGGTCACCTCGGGCACGTGTTGGTTGACGACCACTTAGCGCCCTGTGGACATCATGTAGCCAGACTAAGCTTTATACTGAGGCGGTTGTTGAGCAGTGATCCTCCCAGGGATGTAGTTGTTTAGGCAATCATTGTGGTGGTTCCAATCCAACCATCGCATCTACGATATGACCATTCTATCATTTATTTTATTATCATAGTCATCAGCACTATAACTGTATCATAATTTTCTCATTATAATTACTATCATTTATTATCATAATCCATTATCATCAGTATTATTATTATATCATTATTGTGATTATTATTATGAGTATTATTGTTAAAAAGTTTCTTTTAGAAATCTGTAATTAAAATCAAAAACACCGAGTCACTACCAGCGCCTAGGTGTGTGATTGAAGTTTGAGGTAAGTAACATAACAAAAATATATGCAAAAATATGCAGAACAATTAAAAATCAAACATACAGTTCTAGTCAATTCACGAACACAAAAATACTTCAGATCGATAAGGCTCTTTTGAGAACTGCTCTGTGCCGTTTAAACATTTTTGGAAACTTTTTTCTAATTTTGGATTCCTGGTATTGTCAAAGAAATATCAGTACCGGTTCGTTGATAAGGCCAAGTGCTCCAATAACAACAGGCAAATGTTTTGGTTTTTAAATGCCACATCTTTTCCACCTCTTTTCCAAGTACATTATTATTACTATTACTTGATATCTTCTCGAACACTTTCGCTGACACGTTTCTGTCTGACGGGATTGCTAATGTATATAAAGGCAGATTGTTGTTATGTTGTCCTTGATGACGGTATCTGGACGAGTCGCTGTATAGCGTATTGTATATATTATTATATTATTATTATTATTGATTATTATTATTCTTATATTCTTATTTTATTATTATTATTATCTTCTTTTCTTTAGATCTGCTAATAAAATCAAAACCACGAGTCAATAACCAAGCGACCTAAGGGTGATTTGAAGTTGAGCAAATGGAAATATGCTCACAACTTCTCAGCAGCTCCTTGAGTATGTATAGGTAAATAGCAGTACTTACGTCATTATACTCTTCCTTGTCCATATAACGTCCTTGTTTTCTTTTGATTGTTTAATACAAGATGGCCGAAAACCGTAGGGCCAGGGATGGGAAACTATCCCGTCTAGTAACCTGGCGGCATTTTGATAATGGAATAGTTTAGACTTAGTTCTGCCCTGAGGGATGCGCACATTGTGGAAATCCGTGGGACCGGCGAAGCTCATCACCCAACTTCCTTCTTTACTTCAGAAGCAGGATTATATTTCAAGCTCTCACACTGCGGAGAAGCGGACCATCCCGCGCCAATACGCCACCCACTCGACACCCGTGAGACATCCAGGTAGTTACTTAGTCTTCATACTGGGGCGACGTAAGCAGTGATCTCTACCCGGGAGTAGTTGTTAGGCAAAAAATCATTGTTATTATTATTCTTTTATTGTTGGTTTTTTCTTGTTATTGGTGTTGCATTTTATTATCAGTACCATTAATATTACCGTTCTGATTAATCGGAGCAGATTGCTTTAAAAACGAGTACTAAAATACTCCTCTCCTCCTGCCCTCCACACCCCTTACCCCGGCCTACCCCACCCCTCCTGCCTCCCCCACCTCGACCCGTCCCCCCTTCCCCTTCCTCCCTTCCTATCACCTTCATCCCACTTCCTGCCCCTTCCATTAATTCCACATCCCTTCACCCACCTTCAGTCCCCTCTCTCACCCCTCCCCTTCCTACCTAATACATATGATGCATCACCGGAGATAAAAAGAAGAATTACCAGTACCAAAAAACGCCCACAGTTGCCTCAATTAACATCTTGGGAAAGACCGAAGCATGCCCTTACGGACAAAGATGAGGTATGAACTCATTAGTTTCCAAATTGCATCATATGGTTTGAGTGTGGGTGCTGACGAAGATAGACAAGGAAAAAGATCAAT
The DNA here is from genome assembly GCF_015228065.2 of Penaeus monodon. NCBI lineage: Eukaryota > Metazoa > Arthropoda > Malacostraca > Decapoda > Penaeidae > Penaeus > Penaeus monodon. The sequence goes on from NW_023660879.1 coordinate 4,415, forward strand.
AGTTTGGAATGTGTGTGTTATAGACGCTAGTACTGTATTAAATGGCAGAGGAAGAACAAACAAATGATGAAGTGCTGAAAACAAATAAATGTTAAAGACCGGCTGTTGGACATCAGTATAAAAGTATTGAGAAAAAATTGATGACAGGGATGGTGATAGAGAAACAGAGGAAGAGGCAAACCGAGGACAAGACTGAGCGACAACATCAAAGATATTTGCGGGCTGCGAGGTACAAGTGGAAAAGAAAAGCGCAAGATCGAGTTGAGTGGCGAAGGATGGTGGACGAGGGCCTCCACAGCTGATCAAAAACATTGAGCAATACCGTTTATGATTGATGATTACTAATCGTCATTATTATTCTTTATCAGTATAATAATACATAATAATAATAAATAATAATATAATAATAATAAATAATAATAATAATTATTATATTATTACTATTATATTATTATTATTATTATTACTCATTATGTTATGAGCATCATCATCATCATATATTATAGTATGAGTATTACGATTATCAGATCATTATTATTATAGTATTATTATAATTGTCATCATTATTTTTTATTATATTATTTTT
>NW_023660879.1:10000-12500 GCF_015228065.2 Penaeus monodon
ACACATCCACACGTATATTGCGTCCGCACAAACAACAGAAAATGGAAAGATAAGATAGAAAAGGAGAGAAATGGGGAAAATAGCTATGAAGGAGAGAGAAGAGAGAAGAGAGAAGAGAGAGAGAAGAGAGAGAAGGAAGAGACGGAGAGGAGAGAGAGAGGAGAGAGAGGAGAGAGAGGGAGAGAGACCGGGAGGATCGGGGCGGAGGAGGAGGAGGGAGAGAGAGAGGAGAGAGGTTCCAGCCGGGCAGAGCCAGATGAGCGACACAAAGGCACGGACAGCGCCCCGTGGCCCCCAGGCCGGAAGCCCCTCGTAGCATACGCTGGCCCCCAACACCCCCGGCTCGGGTTCAGCCGAAGCAAAATCCCGGACTCACGAGACCTGTTTATCGGAGTCAGAGGACACATTCCAACGTAAAAATTATCGCTGCCAGATATCATGATATCTCTTCTCTGTTCATTTATTGCTTTGTGTGTATATGATTTCATGCTTGTAAGTATTATTAATGCATAATATGTTTTCATAAATCACGTTGTATATGATTCAAAGGAGGCAGTTCGCAATTTTATCTATGAAACATTTCTCTACACACATCCGCAACACATAAACACAAACACACAACCCCCCCCCCCCCCCCCCAACCACACACACACACACACACAACACACACACACACACACAAACACACATATATATATATATAATATATTATATAGATCTATATTATATATTATATAGATATATCTATTATATATATATATATATATGTATATATAATATGTTACACACACATACACATACACAAACACCACGACCCACACACACACAAAAACACACACACACACAAACACACACACACACACACACAACATATATAGATATCTTAGATATATATATATATATATGGTATATATATATATATATATATATATAGCTATGATATATATATATATATATATATTATATATAGATATATATATATAGGTACACACACATACACACACACACACACACACACACACACACAACACACCACACACACACACATATACTGTTCATAATTAGACAGACACACAACAATACACACCACACACACAAAACACACACACACACACACACACACACACCACAACACACACACACACACACACACACACAGACTCGTCTCTCTATGTCGATATATCTACATGTTGTTTGTCCATCAATCGTCAAATCCATACATGCTATTATCTATCTATTCATATATTTATCTTTTCTAATCTATCTATATACATTTAAAAAAACATACGGTCTCTCTCTCTCCTCCTTCTCTCTCTCTCTCTCTCGTCTAATAATAAGATAACTCTATATGATATATATATATTATATATATATATATATATATAATAACAGATAGGTAGATAGTTATATAATATAGATATTATATATCTATATATATATATAGATATATATATATATATATATATATATCTATATATACACACACACACACACACACACACACACACACACAACACACACCACACACACACACACACAACACCACCACACACACATCACACACATATTATATCTATATGATATAATATATATTATAATATCTATATATATATATATCTATATTATACTAATGAATATATGTACAGTGATCTACATAAATTATAATATATTAGATATATATATATATATATATATAGATATATAATATATATATATATAATCTATATAGGGTGTGTGGTGTGTGTGTGTGTGTTTGTGTGCTCACCGTGTGTGTGTGGTGTGTGTGTGTGTGTGTGTGTGTGTGTGCGTGGGTGTGTTGTTTGTGTGTGTGTGTGTGCAGGAGAGAGAGAAAGAGAGGAGAGAAAAAGAGAGGAAAGAGAAAAAGAGAGGAGAGAGGGAGCGAGAGAGAGAGAGAGAGAGGATGAGAGGAGAGAGAGAGAGAGAGAGAGAGAGGACGAGGGAGGAGAGAGGAGAGAGAGAGCCCGGCGGAGAACGTAGAGACAGATTTGGAAGAGGAGAGAGAGAAGAGAGAGGAAAGAGAGAGACGTATGTTCACAATGTATAAGATAGATAGAAAGATAAATAATGAATAGGTAGATGACAGATAGATGGAGGACCAGATTGATGAATAGGTAACATCAGATAGATAGATAGTTAGATATATATTAGAGTAATGTATTAAAAATTATACTCATGCATCTGTATAAACATATGTATATGTATAACATATGTATACATATAATATACATACATACGTACAATACAACACACACACCAGTCACACCACACACACACACACACACACACCACACACACACACACACACACACACACCCACCACACACCACTCACACACACAACACACACCACACACCACACACGCACAAACACACAAACACAACAACACATATATGTTATTTTTTTTTAGTGCCTGTCCCACGATGGATTTCCATGATTTTCTTGGCATTTAAAGCGGTGGGTTTTGCGTTGCCTTCCGCCC
>NW_023660880.1:0-7500 GCF_015228065.2 Penaeus monodon
ACACACCAAAACACACACAAAACATTAAAAATATTATTATATAATCTATATAATATTAAAATATTATATATATATATATATTATATTCTTTCACATACAAACACACACAACATACATAACAACCAACACACAAAAAACACACACACACACACACACTAACACAAATATATATATATATATATATATATATTTTATATATATATATAATATATAATAAATTTTAAAATAATTTTTATATATTATATATATATATATAATATATATCATTTACACACACCCATCCAACCCTAACCCCAAAACCCAAATTAAAAACCCAACCCAAACCTAACCCAAAACCAACCCCAAACCAAATAAACCCAACAAAACCTAACCAAACCTAACCAAGCCTAAAACAAACCTAACCAAAAACCCAACCCAAAAACCCAACCAAAAATAATCCAAAACCCAACCCAAAACCCACCCAAACCTAACTCAAATCTACCCAAAACCCAAATCCAAACCCAAAACCCCAAACCTAATCCAAACCCCAAACCCCAAACCCAACCTAAACCTAACCTAACCCAACCTAAACCTAAACCAAATCAAAACTAACGAAACCTAACCCAAACCTAACCCAAACCTAAACAACTTAACCTAAAAATAAAAAAACTAACCCAAAACCCAAACCAAAAAACCCAACCTAACCCCAAACCCAAACCAATCCTAAACCTAACCTAAAACCCAACCTAAAAATTCCCAAACCCAAACCCAAACCAACCCACACCTAATAAACCTACCCAAACCTAACCTAAACCTATCCTAAAATATCCTAAACCATCCCAAACCCATCCTAAAAAACCCAACCTAAACCCTTTAAAATAGATAAACCTAAAACCCAAAGGGATCATTGCCTTTTTGAAACGTAAAAATAACAATATTATATATATATATATATATATATATATATATATAAATATATATATTATATTTTATATTATGTAGTGTGTGTGTTTTTATGTGGGTTGGTGTGTGTGTGTGTGGTGTGTTGTGTGTCTTGTGTGTGTGTGTGTGTGTGTGTGTGTGTGTTTGTTTGTGTTTGTGTGTGGTGTGTATCTAAATATGTATATACAGGCTCGTATGTAATGTAATTTATGTATTACTTTTATATATATATATATATAATATAATATAAAATATATATATAATTATATTAAAATAAATGTATATATATATCCTCTCTCTCTAGCTATATATATATATATATAAATAATATATATATATATATATATATATACTTAATATATATATATATTATTATATATATTATTATATATATATATATATATATATAATAAAAATATTTTTATATAAAATTTTATTTTTGAATATAATCAGACATTCATATGTAAATATATCATATATATATAATATATATATATATATATATATAAATAATATATATAATATATATAATATACATATATTATATATATATATAAATATTAAAATTTTATATATAAATTGAATAATTATTTGCATTTTTAGCATATTCTAGAATAGGAGATAAAAAGATAATAGAAGATAGATAAATAGATGGATTAGATATAGATATAGTATAGAATAAATCCACATTTATATATTTTCCTTTTCTACTACCTATCTATTTCTATTTGTATACTACATATGTGTGTTTTAAAATGTGTATAAATATAAACGCACACACACACACACACACACACACACACCCCACACCACACTAGACATATTTATATATATATTATTATATTAAAATTTTAATATATAATATATAATTTTTTTGATAAATATATATTTATCACCCCCACACACCACCGAAACACAAAAAGACATAACACACACAAACCAACACACACACACACACACACACACACACAAAAACACACACCACACACACAACCACTATACAAAATACATATATATAAAATTATATATATAAATAATATATATATATTTTGTATATATTTTATATAATTTTAATATTATATAATATATTGTTATAATTTTAATATATATAATATATAATATATATATAGATATATGACATATATCGAATAATATGAATATATTTATATATATATATATATATATATATATAATATATATTTTTTTATATTTAAATATATTGTGTGTGTTTTTTGGGGTTTTGTGTGTGGTGTGTGTTTGTGTTGAGTGTGTGTGTGTGTGGTGATGTGGGTTTTTATTTCTAACCAAACCCAATCCAAAACCCAAACCCAAAACCCAACCCCAAAACCCAACCCAAACCTAACGCAAAACCCAAAAAAAATAACCCAAACTAACCCAAACCAACCTAAACCTAATCCAAAACCCAACCCTAACCCAAAACCCAACCTGTTGTTTGAGGGTGTATGATATTGTTTAATATACATATATTTTACATATATATATATACATAATACATATATATAATAAATATTATATTTTATATATAATATTTAAAATATATTTTATTACATACATAAAAATCACAACCACAACAAAAACACCAAAAAACACACACCACACCCACACACACACACCACACACACACACACACACACAAACACACACACACAAAACCACCACCACACACCACACAACACACACACACAAAAACACACACACACACACGCACGCGCAAAACACACGCCACACAATCATAACACACCCACATACAAAAACCCCAAAAAACACACAAACACACCCCACACACCCCAAACACAACACACACCACACACAAAACCACCACACACACCCACGCACGCACGGGACGCACGCACGCACACAACCAACACAACACACACACACACCACAGATATATATAATATATTATATATATATATATTATTATATAAAAAATACATTAATAAAAATACATATAACATAATTTATTAATATATATTTTATTATATATTATATATATATAAATACGTTGTGTGTGTGGTGTGTGTGGTTGTGTGTGGGGTTGTGTTGGGTGTGGTGTGTGTGTGGTGTGTATGTTGTGTGTGGGTGTAATGTGTGTGTGTGTTTTGTTTTTGTGTGTATGTGTGTGTCTTGCGTCACACATATATAATATATATATATTATAATAATATATATAATATTAAAATATTGTATGTTATATTTTACATATATACGTAAATTATACAATTTTTTATATATAATTATAATATATATATATTATATATATAAAATATTATATATATACATGTAGTAACATACTACACCACCAAAAATTAAAGCATAAACCCAAACCCCTATCATTTATCTATCCCTCATTTATCTATATATTATGTATTATGTTTTTATATCTGTATATATGTTATAGTAAATTATATTGTATATATATACATATGTATATTGTATGTATTTTAAAAATTTGTATACAATGAATATTAGATATATATGTATATTAAAGATGAATTTGTAAATACTTACATATATAGTGATATATATATATTATATAATAATTTTTAATATTTTATAATATATATTAATGTAAAATTTTTTATATATTCATTTTTATAATACTTTATATCTACTATTCATCTATATCTCACACACACACACCACAATATATATTTATATAATTTATATAAAATATTATATATAATATATAATAATATATATATATATATATAAATATATATATATATATATATATATATATATATATATATATATTATATATTATATATACGTATATATGTATACATATAACATAATTTTTCATATTATAGACGCACAAACACACACCATACACACACACACAAAACCACACACACACACACACAAACACATATATAATAAAATATATTTATATATTAATATATAATATATATAACATATAAATTTTTAAAATTAAAATATATAATTTCATAATATACATATAATATACTATATATATAATATAATATATATATTAAAAATAATTATATATATTTTATAGGGAATTATATATGTATATATTGTATATATGTATATATATGATTATGTAAATTATTTTATATAATATATTATATATATTATATTATAAAAATATTATATATATGTAATGATATATAAATATATATATATATATTTTTTATATATATAAATATATAAATATATATATAAAAATGTGTATGTTTTGTGGTGTGTGTGTGTCTTGGTTTTGTGTGTGTGCAGTGTTGTGTGTATGTGTGGGGGTGTCTGTGTGTGGTATGGGGTTTTTATTTTTAACCAAACCTAATCCCAAAAACCCAAACAAAACCCAAACCCAAAATAAACCCAAACCCTAAAAGCAAACCTAAAATAAAACCACCAAAACTACCCAAACCCAACCCAAACCAACCTAAACCTAATCCAAACCCAACCCAAACCCAACCCAAAACCCAAATTAAAACCCAACCCAACCTAACCCTAAACAATCTAAACCTAACCCAACCTAAACCCAAAACCCAAACTAAACCCAACCCAAACCTAACCCAAACCAAAACCCCAAAACCCAACCCCAAAACCCAAACCCAAACCCAACCCAAACCTAACCCAAACCTAACCCAAAAAACCCAATCCAACCAAACCCGAACCTAACAAAAAACCCAACACAAAACCCAACCTAAACCTAACCAAATGTAACCCCAACCCAACCCAAAAGAACCCCCAAAACCCAAAACCCCCAAATAACCAAAACTAACCTAAATCTAAACCAACCCTAACCTAAAAATTAACCCCAAAACCCAAAACCCAAAACCAACCCAACGAACCCCAAAACCCTTTCCGAATCTAACCCAAGCCAACCCAAAACCCCAAAATAAACCTAAACCCAAAAACCCAACCCAAAACCCAACTCAAACCCAACCCAAACCTAACCTAAACCTAACCCAAAAACCCATCCGAAACCCCAACTTTAAAATAACACAAAACCAACCAAAACCCAACCTAAAAATAAAATAAACCTAACCCAAACCTAACATAAAACCAAACCCAAACCCATCCCAAAAACCCAACCAAACCTAACCCCAAAATAACCCAAGCCTAAATAAAATCTAACCCAAAGCTAAACCAAACCTAACCTAAACCTAACCCAAACTAACTCAATCAAATCAAACCCAACCTAAACCTAAAATAAATATGTAAATAACCAAACCTAACCCAAACCTCACCAAAAACCCAACCCCAAAAATAAACCAAACTTTAAACCCCAAAATAACCAAACCTAACCCAAAACCCAAAAACCCAAAACCCAACCTAAACCTATCTTAAAGATACCTAAACCTACCTGAACCTACCTAACCTAACCCAAACGAAACCCACACTAACCTAAAACCCTTCCCAAACCCAACCAACCATCCTAAAAAATACCTAAACCTATCCCAAAAAGTATCCTAAACATAACCCAAAATAAACCCTTAAAATAACCCAACAAACCTAAAAGGGTTTCCCTTTCTTTTTTCAAACGTAACGTAAACCCAATAATATATTATATATATATATATATTATATATAATTTTATATATTTATATAAATATTATATATTTATATAGATAAAATAATTTTTATATATATATATATATATGTATTTATATATATATATATTATAATAAATTATAATATATATAATATATAATGTGAGTTGTGTGTGTGTTGTGGGGTTGTGTGTTGGGGTTGTGTGGTTTTGTGTGTGTGTGTGTGAGTTTGTGTGTGTGTGTGTGTGTGTGTGTATTAAAAAATGAATACGGGCTCGATATTAATGTATATATATGTTATACTTTATTATGTATATGTATATATATATAATATATAATATAAAAAATTTTATAATATATATAAATTTCATATAATTATATATTATATATAATATATTTATCATCTTATTATAATATAATTATAATTTTAATATTATTTTATTATATATATATATTATAATTTTTATATAATATATATATATATATATATATATAAATTTTTAATATATATAATATAAAAATTATTTATATATTCCTGTTTGTGAGATAACGTATAATTGTGCATACACACACCACACACCACACACACCAACACACACACACACACACACACATATATATATATTAATTATATATATATATAATATATATGTATATGTATTATTACATATATAACATATGTATAATATACATTTTAACATATTATACAATATACAATAAAGTTCACACAACATATATTATAATATAATTATATATATAAATATATATATATTAAAAATATATACAAAATATTATACATTAAAAATTCAAAATATACCATATATATAATATATGTATATATAATATACATATATATACATATTTATTAATATTGCTATTATATATATACATAATACATATATATACATATATAAAAAATATATTATATAATGTTATTTTAAATACATTTGTATTATATGTTATATATTTTATATTTTAATGTATATATATGTATGTATTATGTATATTATATAATAATATTATATAATATATAATATATAATAATGTGTGTGTGAAAATTATGTATATATGTAATATATGTATTATGTAATGTATACAATTATAATTTTGTTATATATAAAATCATATATATAAATTTTATATAATATATATATATATAAAATGGTGTGTTTGTGTGTTTGTGTGTGTGTGTGTGTGTGTGTGGTGTGTGTTGCACATATATATACGTATATGCCCAAAAAAGGGAATATTAATATATATATATATATATATATATATAATAATTTTAAAATATAATTTTTTATAAATATATTATTAAAAATATATTTATATATATATATATACATATATATATATATATTTATTATATAAATAGTTTATACATTATATATATATAAATATTATATTATGTATATATATATTATATATATATATATATATATATATATATATTAACATTCAAAATATAAAGTAATACAATATTAAAATATACTATCGAGCCCGTATATACATATATTAGAACACACACACACACACACACACAAACTCACCACCACACACACACACACCACCACACCACCACACACACACACCACACACACACACTCAATATTAATATATATAATATACTATATATATATATAATATATATATATATATAACATATATATATAATTTAATAAATATATTATATATAAATATAATATATATTATATATATATAATATATAATATTTATTTATTATATATATATATATTTATTGGTTAGTTACTTTTCAAAAAACAAAGGAACCTTAGGTTTAGGGTTTGGTTTTTGTTAAGGTTATGTTTAGGTTATGTTTAGGGTACGTTTAGGATAGGTTTTTGGGTATTTTTAGGGTAGGTTTAGGTTGGTTTAGGGGATAGGTTTAGGTTATGTGTAGGTTACGTTTTTTGGGTTTGGTTTTTGGATAGGTTTTAGGGTGGTTTAGGGATGCTTTTAAAATAGGTTTAGGTTTGGGTTTGGTTTTGGTTTTGGGTTTGGGTTTTGGTTAGGGTTT
>NW_023660881.1:5000-18491 GCF_015228065.2 Penaeus monodon
CGGCATACGGTATCGCAGAGGAGGGAGTTAAAAAACGCACATATCGAAGCCTGAACAAATTCATGTCTGGAGGACGATGGAAGCAGGGAGATAAGGGAACAGAAGACACAAACAAACGAAGTAAAGGGACAGACAGATACAGAGACAGGCGCAATAAATGGTAGAAGGTAAAATAATATAAATAGTGTAATATATAGAATGGCTTAAAGTTATATAAAGATAATTTTAAATAAAAATTTAAAAAATGTTGCAAACACACACACACACACACACAAATGTATATAAAATTTAACTACCGCTCCCTCGTCTTATAAAGTACTTTCACATGGATTTATATATCTACATGTAAGAGATTATATATAAAGTATAGGCTTATATAAATAGATAATAATAAAGAATTATATAGCATATAAATGATATAGAACTAATATAGTAGGGATACAATACTATATAGACATATATTCATGCTAATATGATATATTAAGTACATACAAACACACACACACACACACACACAACCAAAACAAACACACACACACAACACATCAGCACAAACAACAAAAAACAAACACACACACACACATACACACACAAAAAAATGTATATATAAATATATAGATATAGATATATATATTAATATTTTACTACTATAGTATAATATATATAATATTAAACAATAGATTATGACATAATAAATGTATATTATAAAAGAATATAATATATATAATATATATATATAATATATATATGACACATACTGTACACAAACACAAACCACCACGCATGCACGCAGCTGCACGCAGCACGCATGCACGACCACGCCAGCACACCACACCCAAAATACACACACACACACACACACACACACACACACACTTTATATAAATATATATATTATAAAAATTTTAATTAAATAAATAAATATTAATAAGTAATATAATATTATAATATATAGTGCATAATATACATACATTTTATATGATATTTACATATGTATGTATATATATAATTTTTAAAATTATATATAATTTTTTTTTAACGGTAGGTTGAGTTTTTTGGCCCCCGGGGTCACAGCATGATATTTAATTGTAGTTTTTCTTTTTAATGATATTGGGTGAGTACGTATAGGGTCCTTTTGGGGGAATCATGGCTGTAAAAAAAAAAAAAAAAAAAAAGAAAAAAAAAAAATTTTTTTTTAACGGTAGGTTATGTTTGACCCGGTGGAAAAGCATGATAATTGTTTTTTTCATGTTGTGATGCTCTTGGAGTGAGACATGGTGGGGCCCCAGTTCCTTTCCAGGAGATGTCGGGTATTTTAGAATTTTCTTTATTTATCTACTTGGGACCAGCCTGACTGGGGGTTTGGCCACCCATGGCTAGGTAGGCAATCGATTTAAGTTCCATCCTCCAAGGGAACAACGCGAGAGAGGGCCGATTTTTGCAGTGGAATACATGGCTGTTTGGAAAAAAAAAAAAAAAATTTTTTTCCAAAATTTTTAAATCAGTGCAATGCACACACCAATGCCGCATGCGAGTGCGTGGGTGCTCCAGCCCCCCGCTTGCCCCCCGCGGTATGTGGCACGCGCACCCATTTTAAAAAACTTTTGGAAATCGAACCTAATACGATGAAGTTTTTTGGGCAAGGAACTTTTCCTCGATTCCTATTTTGCCCCTTTGGGGGGTGGGCCCAAAAAAAAAAATGTTTTTGTGCGGGGGGGGGGGGGGGGGGGGGGGGGGGGGGGGGGGGGCGGGGGGGGGGGGGGGGGGGGGGGGGGGGGGGCGGGGGGTGCTGCGCTTTTGGGGTGAGCGCGTTTGGGGGAAAGAGAAATAGTTTTATAAAATCATACATGGGAAAAAGATCATGACCATATAAAGGGGGGACCCCGGGGGGGCCACAGAAAAAGGGACCCCAAAAATTTTATAATCCCCACACGCAGCTGCAAAAACATTGGGGGAAAATGTTGGTCCGCACAGTAAAGATAGCTCCCACTTCGGGCAAGAAGATGGGAAAACCCATCGTCAGGGAAAAGAGGTTAACTAAAACAAAACCTTTTTTAGCCAGGGTACAACATATTTTCCCCCCCGGTGCTGCGATAGGTATACATGGGTTTGAGACGGGCCCTGCCTCCACAACAAAAAGTCGCCCAAAACACCGCAGCGCCCTCCGACGACATGCAAGAGAAGCCCCCTTCATTGTTTACTTCGACCGGGACGGCCATCTCACTAAGTGGCCCCGGGCCCCCATCACCCAAAAAAGGGCCTGCCCACGAAAAAGGGAAGATACACAAAATTTTGGAAATTTCCCAACCCCCGAAAACAGGGAGCCACAAAATTTGCCAAGGTCGTCCCCACACCAAATTTTTACCGACGGGGACCTGCCCCGCCGCACATGTATATATACCCCCTTGTATCTTAGTTTTATGGGGCCGGGGCCCATAAGTAAAAGGGCCCCGGGCAAAGCCAGAACTTGAAAATCTCAAGCAATCTAGCCCTTTATTCCCTGTAAAGCAGAAAAATCAAAAATTCCCTTTGGGCATTTTTGTGTTTTTTCTTGTACTTTTTTGGTGCTACATAGTGCGTTTCAATAAAAGAAAAATAGCAGATAATTTTATTTCTAAGTGTTTGTACCACAAATACAAACTGTCACTTCATCTATTAAAACGAAAGGTATTCTCAGTGCTGTCAAATGCTAAGATATTTTCCCGTTTTCTCAGTTTAAAACATATTTAAAAACCCCTCAGAAGAAATATGCAACAAAGCAGGCCGGGGGGGGAAAAAGCTTTTTTCTCTTTAAATATAGAAGCAGATGGTTATTAAAATCAGGCTTTTGGGGTCTGATCAAAGGGGTTTTCAACCCAAAAAAGGCCAAATTTTCAGATGTAAGGGAAAAAATAAAACAAAAAAAGCAGTTTTTTTTCTTACTGTTTTTTTTTAATTTTTAAATTTTGACGGATAAAAAAAAGTGTTTACATTTTTTAATTTATACATTTTTAGGGGGGACCAAAGTCTGAGTGTTGGGCCTCGAAAAGGTTAATCCGGCCCTTTTGGGGTGTGTGGGTTTTGTGTGTGTGTGTGTGTGTGGGTTGTGTGTGTGTGTTTTGTGTGTGTTGTTTTGTGTGTGTTTCTATAAATAATATATATAAAATAAAATATATATAATTTTATGTATATATATATATATAAAATCTAATATATATATATATATATTTTATATAAATATATATATATTGAAATAGAAAATAGAATAGCTTGGATGTGTGAACAAAATTTTTACTGCATACATACATAAAATACCCCCATATACATTTTACATACTACGTACTTATACATAAATATTCATATATGCATTTTTACATACCCTATCTATATCTATATCTATCCCATCTATCTATCTATCTATTATCTATTTTCCCATTTATTGTATGTATGAAATTTTTTTAAATTAAAAAATAGAAAAGTAGACACTACATTATATAAAATATATATATTTAAAATATAAAATATATATTATTATTTATATATTATGTATATTATATATATGTGTGTGTGGGGTGGGTTGTGTGTGTGTTTTTGTGTGTGGTGTATGGGTGTGGGGTGTGTTTTGTTGTGTGTGTGTGTGGGTGTTGTGTGTGTGTGGTGTTTCGTGTGTATATATGTATATATACACTACAAAAATTTTATATAATACATAGTTAAACACACACACACCCCACACCACACACAACAACACCCCACACCGAACCCCTCCACACACCCCCACACCCACATACACACACACCACACACACACACACACACACCCCAAAACACACCGCACAAAAATGCATATAATATATATATATATATTTTATATAATATATATATATTATATTTTATATATTATAGTTTAAAAAACACCACACACCCCACCACCCACACACACACCCCAAATATGCATATATAAATATTAAAATAATATTATATATATATTAAAATATATAATATAATATATAATTTTAAAACACACTATTATATGTATTTTATATTTTATATATAAATTGATAGCTATAAAATATATATATATATATATTATATATTTTATATTATATATATAATATATATAATATATATATATATATATGTATATATTATATATTATTTTTATATATATATTATATACATTATATATATATAAGCTATCAAAATTTATATATGAATATATGAAACATATACAACGGGATAAAATATATATATATATTATTATATTAAAATAAATTAAAATAATATATATATATAATATATATATATATATATATATCTGTCTAGCTATTATGTTATATATATTAATTATAAAATATTATTATATGTAAAAATTTTATATATATTATATATAAAATATAATATATATATATAAAATATATATAATATATATATATAGGTGTGTGTGTGTGTGTGTGTGTGTGTGAGTGTTGTGTGTGACTATATCTCTATCTGTCTATCTAACTATTATCTATCTGTAAATGTGTGTATGTGTGTGTGTGTGTGTGTGGTGGTGTGGTGTGTGTGTGGTGTGTGTGTGTGTGTGTGTGTGTGTGTGTGTTGTGTGTTTTGTGGTGTAAGCACTCTCTCTCTGAGAGAAAAAAAGAAAGAAAGAGAAAGAGGAAGGCAGACAAACGTATTCTTGAACTGGAACGTTGGCCCCTGCTGATTATCGCCGAAGGATACGGAGCCGAAAAAGTGGCTCCGGCTTAAGGGAAAAAAAACAAGGGCCGTCGCAGGTGCCCTCGTGTTGCGGTCCCTCAGCTATCTCTTAAACGCGCATCCGGTTCGCAGAGGCTGGGAGTAAACAAGCCGCACATATCGGAAGCCTTGAAAAAAAATCTCATGTGCTGGAGGGCCCATGGAAGCCCGGGAGATAAGGGACACAGAGAGACTCACAAACAAACGAACAGTAAGGGACAGACAGATACAGAGGACATGGCGCAATATAAGCGTATATATATGATATTATATATATATTATATATATATATATATATATATAATTATATATAACATATATAATATATATATATATATAATTAAAATATAATATATATATAAAATAATTTACAAACACACACACACACACACACACGCAAATGCAATATAAATTTATATCTATCTCGCTCTCTCTCTCTCTATATATATTGTACACATGGATGTTTATATATCCAACAGTACATATATATATATAATATATAATATATATATATTATATATATAGATATATATATATTAAAATATACGTATAACAATATACATAATTATATCTATATATATATATATATATATTATATATATCTTATATTACATGTATATATGTATATATTCATATGTACATACACACACACACCACAACCCCACACACACAACAAACACCCCAACCCCAAACACCCCCACACACACACCCGCACACACACAACAAACAAAAAACACACACACACACACACACACATACACACACAAACAAAAGTATATATACAATATATATATTATATATATATATATATATATATATATATTATAATAATATATATATATATGTATATATACATATAGATATATATATATAGACACATACATGTACACAAACACACACACACACGCATGCACGCACGCATGCACGCAGCACGCATGCACGAAGCACGCCACAAAAACCAACCCATACACACACACACCACCACACACACAACACACATTAAAATTATATAATATATTATTTTAATTTTAATATAATCAATATATATATATTATTATATAATTATTAAAAATTATATATATATATGTGCTAAAACATACAATTATATGTATATTTACATATATGATGTATATATATAATTATATATTATATTAAAATTTTTTTTTTTTAACGGTGGTTCTTTTTTGGCCGCCGTGGTACAGCATGATATTTAATTGAGTTTTCATTTGTAAATATTGGGTGAGTAGTGATAGGGTCCTGTAGGGAATCGGGCTGTAAAAAAAAAAAAAAAATAAAAAAGAAAAAAAAAAATTATTTTTTTAACGGTGGTTCATGTTGAGCCGCCGTGGCCACAGATAATTGTTGTTTTCATGTTGTGATGCTCTTGGAGTGAGTACATGGTGGGCCCCCGTTCCTTTTTCCCCGGAGAGTGTCGGTGTTACCTTTAGGGAATCATTCTCTCTATTTATCTCTTGGGACCAGCCTGACTTGGGCTGGCTGGCCACCCATGGCTAGGTAGGCAAACGGGTGAATTCCCTCCTCCAAGGGAACAACGCGGAAGGGGGCCGATTTTCGCAGTGGAATACATGGGTGTTGGAAAAAAAAAAAAAAAAAAATTTTTTTCCCAAAAATTTTTAAATAGTGCAATGCACAAAACCAAACGCCCCATGCGAGTGCTGGGTGCATCCAGCACCCGTTTGCCCGCGCTGTTGTGACACGCGCACCGATTTTAAAAAACTTTAGGTTTAAACGAAACCCAATACGATGAAGTTTCTTGGGCAAGGGAAATTTTCCCCCGTTGCCCCATTTGCCCCTGGGTGGGCAAACCCCGCCCAAGTCCGTGCTGGTCCAAGCCCGGTAAAAATAGAGAGAATGATTACCTAAAAGGTAAAACCCCACACTCAGCCTCCGGCTATTTCGGGTAACGGCGGCCTTCATCAGAGGGGTCGGCGGTTCGCGCCCCTCCAGGCACGATAAGTTGCAACTGTCCCTGGATTACTGTGTGGTGGGCCACGGCGGGTAAGGACTAGTTTTAGCCGACTCACCAGCTGCCCCGTAGCGAGTCGCATTAGCACATAGGGCCGGGGTTCCCTCATGGATTTGCCGGGGCGAGGGTTTAAACTTGCTATTGGACTTGGACCGGCATTTCCGTGGGAAAGGGAAATTTGGGGCCCTACCACGTACTCACTCCTAATCATCCCAAAAATGAAACTACAATTTAAATATCATGCTGTGACCACGGGGGGGCTCAAAGATAACCTACCGTAAAAAAAAAAAAAAAAAAAATATATATATATGTATATATATATTCTTCTTCTTTTAAGGGGGTTTTTATGTCTGAGCCGCCCCTGGTCACAGGAAAGAAAACTTCCTTGTAGTTTTTATGCGTGATGCTTTGGATGGGTACTTGGGGAGGGGGCCCCCGTTCCTTTCCCCGGAGAGTGCCGGTGGACCTTTTTTGGGAAACATTCAAACCGGGCCTTTTGGGGCCAGACTTGACTTGGGGTGGGTTTGGGCCCCCCAGTGGGTAGGTAGGCAATCAAGGGAATTTTTTTGCCCAAGGGAACAACGCGGCGGTCGGGGACTCGAAAAACCCCCGAAAAATTTAGATTGCCGTCGGAAAATCCCTTTAGTCCGGGGGCTCTAACCCTTTGGCAACGCGGCCTTGACGACATGGGGGTTCCATGAAATTTTTTTTAGCAATTTTGAGCGGTGGGTTTTCCATTTCCTTTCCCCCCGGGGTTTTTTTTTTTTTTTTTTTTTTTTTTTTTTTTTCGAGTCACCAAACTCTATTTACCCCCGGGACTGACGGGGCTGGCCCCTTTGGGCCCACCCCGTGGCTAGGAGGGAATCGAGGTGAATTTCCGCCCCAAAGGGGAAAAAACGCGGCGGTCGGTGACTCGAACCCCCGAACTCAATTTTCGTCGTGACGTCTTGAGTCCGACGCTCTAACCATTCGGCCCCCGCGGCCCCCAAATTTAAAATTATATTATATATATTATATATATATATATATATATATATATATATATATATATAAAATATAATATATAGAAAGCCATTTTCCACTGCGGGAAATGGGCCCCTCTCTCAAAAAATATATTATTATATATATATATTATAAAAATATAATATATATATATATATAATATATATTTTAATTAATAAAATTTTTAACACACACCCACGCACACCACCCACACCACAACAGTTTATTTATATATATTTTATATATATATATAATATATTTTATATAAATATACATATTAAACTATATTATGTGAAATTTAATAAATTCTGAATTTTAAAATTTCTCCCACATAATTATCATTATCATAAACTATGCTTAGACATGCTTTTTCACGCAAGAACCTCATTTTCAAACTATCAGGTTACATCATGGGGATGGAATTGCTGACTTTGGATTTATGAAATTTTAAACTAGGAAAACCTTTTTAAAAAGGATGATTTTTTTCCCCGGGGGCAATTTTTTTGCTGAAGTTCATAAATTGGAAAAAATTTGCTTGAATATAAAAGTCTTTTATGGTTATTTTTCTTTTTTTGTTATGATTTTATTATTTTTATCCATTGTTTCATTATTATCTTTTTTATTACATATTTTTATTATTAATGTTTTTCATTATTTTTTCATTTTTTTTCACTAAATTTTTTTTGTTATTTTGCTATGTGTACTTACGTACTCCATGCGGTGATTTTGTTGTGCACTCGCGTGATTTTCATAATTCTAGGTAAAAAGAACCCGACGCGGTAGTGGGGGAGTCTATCTGGATGTGATGGTGGGTTGGGGAAACCCCAACAAAGATTTTTAAACAACCTCTGCTTAGCCGCCCCATTTTTAAAAACTTGTAGGCACATGATGTCGACGGGCACCCGTCCCGCGGGACGTGGAATGCCTGTTTGTGTTGGCGCGGGATGTCAGCTCTTGGATGGGCTGAAAAATATCCTGCTTTGAAGTGAGAGTAGGAAGTGGGTGTGAAGCGTGCCCGTCACACGGACAACAAGGGGCGCATCCCCCAGGCAACTAAATCTAAATCTTTCCCTTTTCAAAATTCGCCCGGTTACTGACGGGATAATTCCCCCCTGGCCTGCGGTTCGGCCCCTCTTGTACTAAAAATCAAAAAAACAAGACTTAAATGGACAAGGGGAAAAGTTAATGAGGGAATGTCTCAAAGGGGCCTGCGCGAAGTTGTGACTATTTTCGTTGTGTTCCCCTTTGCCTCAACCCTTAAATTTCCCAGGGCGCTGCTAGTGACCCGGTGTTTATTTTTTAGCAATCTAAAAAAAAAAATAATAATATAATAATAATATAATAAAATGGTGATGAAAAATAATAAAAAAATCATCTGATAAAATGATGATTTTATTAATATTATTATTTTTGTCCTTATAATATAATTACAATTATTTTATTATTATTATAATTATTATTATTTTACTAGATCATTAGTATAGTAATACGCTATTGTTATTTTTATTGTTGCATTTTATCATTGTGTTATATTGTTATCGGTATTATCATTTTCATTATTAAACCCCCATATTATTTTCATTATTTTAGCATTACACACAAATTTTTTACCCGTTTTTATTACATCTTTTTTATTATTATTGTTTTAGCTGTTTTCTGCTACATTGACTTTTTGCTATTATTTTACCATTATCAAACTTGTATTGTAAAAAAAATGATTACTGTATCAAATTATTGTAATCATTATTATCTTGATTTATTTCAGTTATTGTTATTACTAGTATTTTATTATCATTGTCATTTTATATTTTATTATTATTATTATTATTTTTATTATTATTATTATTTTTATTATTATTGTCCCCTTATTTTTTGCTACTATTTTTACCTTTTTACTTATTATAATTACTGTTATCATTTTATTATTTTCTTATTATAATTACTGTTTTTCATTATTTCATTACATTATCACTAAAAATTATTCTTGTTTTATTAATATTATCATTTTCGAATTTGCATTTATATCACTTTTTTACCCTTTTATCATTATGTTGTGATTATTTTTTGCCATTCGGCTCATTTTCATTGCTTTAACATTTTCATTGTATTATATTCACCTTCATTATTTTAATCAAGATGATTTTCTGATCAAAAGTCTGTTCTCTATTATAAAGATGTTTTTATATATTATTTTATTTCTATTTTTATTATTATTTCCCTTTTTCTTTTTTTTTTGTTATTTTTTAACATTCTATCATTATATTATGATTTAACTATCATTAACATTAGTATCATTTTTATTTAAAATATATTTTATTATTCTCTCATTTTTTATTCTCATCATCTTTTTTTGTTATTAAATTTTATTATTATTATAATCTCATTATTATTATTATTATTTTTATTATTTATTATTATTATTATTTGGTGTTTTATTATTTTTTATTATTATTTTTTTATCATTATTTTATTACTATACTTCATTGTTGCATTTAAACATCAGTATTATTTTCATTTTTTGTCATTTTCAATCATTTCCTTAATTTCATAATAACAACATCATTATTATCGCTACATCTTGTATTCCATCAATGAAATAGAATTAAATCATAATCATTTTCTTATCTTTTTACATTATTATTATTTTTATTTTATTATTATCATTATTTGGTTATTTTCATTATTTATCATTATAATTTTTCTATTATTATTATTATCATTTTATTATTATTATTATTATTTTATCATCTCATTATTTTCACACACACACACACACAAAAACACACAAAATACACACACACACCAAAACACACCAAAACACCCCACACACACACACACACACACAATTTTAATAATATTATATATATAATATATATATATTTTATTTACATTTTATCTAATCTATATCACATCGTGTTTATAGAATTATATAATAATTATAATATTATTATATATAATACATATATACATCAACATACTACATACACACACACACACACAACACACCACACACAACGCACACACACCACACACACACACACCACACACACACACACACACACACACCATATTATATTATATAATAATATATTATTTTTAATATAATTAATTTTATATCTATCTATCTATCATCTAAAATTTATAGGTATTATATATAATATATTATATATAATATACAACATACACACACAGACACACACATACACACACACAACACACACACCACACCCACCCCACAACCCACACACACACACACGCACGCACAAACGCACAGACCACAGACCACACCAACCACACACACACAACACACACAAAACCCCAACACACACCACACACATAATATATTTACACGCACATTGTATTATTTGCACATAAGTTACATGTATACATTATACATTAGCTATGCTTTTCTCTACCCATTCGCCTATACAACATCCTTTTCGTCCAAATAACTATCAGCTATGTTTCTATATCTATAGGAATCAAATTTGCTTTATCTTTCTACCTTTCACTCCATCTATTACTATATATTCCCTTTTATATATATAATAATATATATATATATATAATATATATATATAATATATATATAAATATAAAATTTTTAATATATTTTAAATTATATATATTATATATATATATAATATATATATATATTTTTAATGTGTGTGTGTGGTGTGTGTGTGTGTGTGTGTGGTGTGTGTGTGTGTGTGTGTGTGTGTGGGTGTGTGTGCGTATGATGTATGTATATTCACACAAAATTTACATTCTTCAATAAGTTATTCGTTTTCGTTTTTTGCCGCGTTTTCCCTCATTTCCTTTCTGCTGTATTTCCATAACCCAAACTGCCAGCCACGTTAACAGTTAAGCGAATCTTCGAAAATAAAACTTGTATTTTTGGACGCCTAAAAATTATCGCAAAATTCATCGCCGAAACTAAGAGAAGAGAGAGAAGAAGAGGAAGGGAAGAGAGAGGAGAAAAAGGACAAAAAAAATTTAAAAAGGAGAGAGTGATATGGTTTTTATTGTTTTTTTCTGACCCCCCTGAATATTTCCAGCTCTTACACTTTGACAATTCTTTTGCACTCGGTAGCAATCCCCCACCCCATACAACAACACACGCGCGCGCGCGCCTCATTTTTTAATTTGGGGATACGCTGTCCCTCTTGCACAAAAAGGAAAAGGTAGAAAAAGTTAATTTAATATCAATTTCATGATACACAAAAATTTTTAAAATTTTTCATTTAGAGACGCCTGCTATTTTAAAGCAAAAGTCCTAGTCCGGGTGCACGAAATACGCATATTGAAAGGGTTTTACTGAGCTTTTTTTTGGGCATAATGTGTGTGAAGGCCCGGGCCCTAGTAAAAGGCCCGGGCGAAGCCAAACTTCGCAAATCTCAAACAAGCAAAGGGAAATGTACTCTCTCGCCTCTCTCTCATACGCACACAACACACCCATTATGTGTGTATTAGTTTTATAGGGGCCGCGGTAGCCGGGTGGTTGAGCATCGGCTCAAGACTGTCATGAGGCAAATTTTTTTCGAGGGTTCGAGTCACCGGCCGGGGCGTTGTTCCTTGGGCAAGGAACTTCACCCCGATTTCCCCACCCCCCTGGGTGGGCAAGCCACCCCAAAACTTTTCGGTCCCAAGCCCGGATAAATAGAGAGAAGTTACCCATAAGGTAACACCCGGGATTCTCCGGGAAAAGGGAAAGGGGGGCCCCACCACGTGCCCCCAAAGCTCACAAAAAAAAAACTACAATTTAAGTATCATTCTGTGACACGGCGGCTCAAACATGAACCCCTAAAAAAAAAAAAAAAAAAAAAAAAAAAAAAAAAAAAAAAAAAAAAAAAAAAAAATATATATATATATATATATATATATATATATATATATATATATATATATATATATATATATATGTATATATATATATACACACACACACACATATATATATATATATATATATACGTATGTATGTATGTATGTATATATATATGTATATATGTATATATACGTATAGATATGTATGTATATATGTGTATATATATATATATAAATATATATATATATATATATATCTATATATATATACACACACACACGCACACATTAAGATTAAATTAAGGAGGAGAAGGGGTAGCCGGGGTGTCATTCATTCTGGGCATCGGACCAGGTCCGACCCCTTTGCTCAAAATTGTTGTCCTGAAGGGATCAAAGGCTCTTAACTTTTGGTATCAACCTAACAGCAATAGCTGTTAGCCCTAGTGGAAGCCTGGTTCCGTTCTCCAGTACCACAGAGGGTTCAAGTTATGTGTAAGACACTTCCTTACCGCCGAACTTGCCAAGGCGAAGGACGGTAAGTAGATGCCCACCCCCAAGCGAATACGGAGCTCACAGGAACTCCGGCAGGCCCCAGGGAAGTCACATTAAGAGGAAAAATTTAGACAAGAAAAAGTGCGCCCAAAGGACCCCCAGACTACTGGGCCTCCCTACCCAGGGGTCAAAGCCCAAAGGCTACCCCGGTGTAAAGAGACTGCGGGTCTGAGGTGGGGTGCTGAATACGACTACTGTAGCCTCGTTTTACCTGCAAAACAAAAACACTGAAGGTGCTGGCAAAGCACAAAAATGTTCTGTTTAAATTTCAGGATTTACTTTACTTTTATTTATTTTAGAAAAAACTCAGGGAAAAACAATGTCAAGCGAGAAGAGAGGCCCCGGGCTCCAGGGTACTCTTGTGGCACAAAACTTTGTATTTGTTGGCTCTGTGTTAAGGATACG
>NW_023660882.1:0-18491 GCF_015228065.2 Penaeus monodon
TTGTCATCGGTACTACGGGAAATAGCCTAATATGTACGTCGAGCATCAAGGAAGTGAAATTAGCAGAATCATTGAGCTCATCTAACATTTGCTGAACTGGGGGGTAGGGATAACTGTCAGCTACTGTCAGTGCATTAAGATTTCGAAATCAATACAAAATCTTACAAAACCCCATCCTTCTTCCTCACAAGTGCACTGGCGAAAGCCAAGGGCTTTTGTGCTGTATGAGGAAGTCTCCACTGACGTGAAACTGTTAGTGCAGCTCTCCTGTTAGACTACTGTGAACTACGTCGGGTACAGCACCGATGTCAGTGAAATCAGAGCTGAAAAGATTTGGATACTTTAGCAATAGATTTTCTATGTCGTTCGCTCAGAAATGTCCTAAAATTATCAAGAAAATGGCAGGGTACTTTATTACGGGTTTTTCATCACAGCAGGCAAATTTGGCAGGGTTGGAAATGGAAACAGCAGCAACATCATTCTTTTAAACAAATCATGATCAAGAGAATTTTCCCGGGAAGACCATGAACTGATCATCACTTATAGCCAAAATCTTGTTCACCATACATCTCAAATCGTCTAGGAATAAATAAAGATGCTCTGGGGAAGAACTGGGCGTAACGTCTGTTTTCGACTGCCTCCAAGCTTTCAAAGGAGGTTGATATGTCTGGAGATGTACTATCAATAAATCATTAGCTTAACACGAAGATCTAGCAAGTGAGGTACTTTTACAAAAGGATATAGGCCATGACTGTAAATTAACTACCCAAATTAAAAGGTCTTTCTTATGGGAGAGGACAGCAGAAGGAATGGCCACAGCAGTTGATATTGGCTCAATCACGAAAATGTTCATTTTTAAATCACACGGACCCACACCTGGAATGAATCTACCAGACCTAGAGGAACGGTCACTTTCTTCTGAATATATTATGGTGCCGTTAATAATGTAGTGCTTGTTACCCCAGCAAAAAATAGCATTGGTTTGTGCCATCGACGGACTGTAAATAAGGGTTTAAAGAAATTTTTAAGCAATGTTTTCCTTGCTTCCAGTGTCAAATTTAAAAAGCAAAGAGGTGCCCATCTACCTAAGGGTTACAAGGGGTCTGCCATTACTAGTTTTTGGGTTTCGGGGTTGCTCAGTTTCTCTGGAGGAATAACTGTTTTAGCCATGGAATCTAATGTGGCAGGTCCTCTTTCTGATTCGTGAAAGGGACAGTTCTGACGAACATGTCCAAATCGTTTACATCCCCAGCAGTCTTTACCTTCAGGCTTTATGCAGCAGTTAGATTCAGTGTCCATGGCACGATGATAATAGCAGTAGGCGGTAGAGTTGTACGAGAAGCAGTCTGGTGGTGGACTGGTGAACTACATACTTCGTTCTGGTCGAAGATGTACCATAACGTGTGTTGCTTGGTTGCCGTGCTCTCTGCTATACTGTCCATACACGCTGTGCAGCTGCTGCCAGATCCTCCATGTTATTCTGGTTAAGAGGTGCCAATACCACTGTAAGTATGGTGGAAGTCCTGCCAAAACTGTACGTCTCACAAATTCACTCACATCGCTTACAGATGTGTAATCCTGCTGTCCTGATAAAGCTGCCGACTCAACCTCTAAGCGAAAGTCCTGCGGTGATTGCCATCTCGTAATTTGGAAGCAAGCAGACTAAGGAATTCAGTTGCACTGGATGTACTATGGAACTTTGCTTGAACTCTGGCTTTAAACTCTGCCCAAGAAATTACACCATAAAATAAAGAGGAGTTAATTACTCACTCTACATCACCCATCCTTGCAGCACGAATACGAGTCTCATCATCTGCCGGGCGACACTGCAACTCCATATATCTAAGACAGTAGTCTAATTCATTAATTTGTTAAGTGGGTTTGCAGCTGGTGACTTTGCCTAAAGATTAGGATCTGATTCCGAGGCTCAACAACAACCACTTGGTTCCAGATGTTCCAGACGACAATGACATAGGTTGCAAAGGCACACCTGGAACAGGCACATTTGGTTTGCATTATGTGAGATGCTGTATGCCATCTGAAGTGGAATAATGGATTCACCTACTTGGTTTAAGGGAAGAGGCTGATCCACAGGATGATGACAGTTTGCAGAAGCAGCCTCATTCTATGTATTTCGATTCGGAAAATTTTCCGTGCATGTCAACCAGTAAATAATGTATGGCGTGGTTACCTTGACGAAAACTAAGTCACTTTTCATCTATGGCAAAAAGTGTGCAAATCGAAAATAAGGGAGATATAGGAGACAGACAAGTCCCTTCCATGTTTTACCTCGCGAGAATCAAACAAATGTGACACAGAACTCATTACTACGATCTACCAAGTAGTCCTTGTATTGCTACGTGCCTGTGAGAACGAATATTTTGTAATTATACAGCATCTGTTTTCTCCGAATTCATGATATGTAATGCGTTCTTTTACTTTTATTATACTTCATTTACATGTTTTGATAATATTTATGCTATTATATACAATAAGCTTGTGCCATGCGCATTTTGCCACCGGGAGATTTGACAGGCCAGCAGCGCCATTATTGTCAAGAACGCTGGTGAAAAATGTTTCATTTCCAGTACTGCATCGATTCCAGGTCATTTTAAAACCCTTTGAGGAAATACAGGACAAATTGAACATTAGTCTCTATTACAGCATGATACTTGAAAAAAGTAAACCATGGCAATTGTGACCATAGAGCCAAAACGAAAAAACGTTAGGTGTTTCGTGTTATAAAGGTATGTGGTTTTACCCTGGAGGTCCAGTGGTCGTAGCCCACTGGCTAAGCTTATATATTACCACGGGGTCCAGGGGACATAGCCCCCTGACTAGGGAATATATAGATCGTAGTGTATAAATCCCACAGGATTAAGGTTAGGTTGGTTTATTGGTTAGGACGCAATGTGCGATTACCACGGGGGATCTGGATTATGTGAAATACTGTAGTTTAGTTTTATTACTACCCTGGCTAACTGCACAGGCGTGGGCAAGCTGTGGTACATTTGGTGCATGGTTATAACATATAATGGTATTACATTTAAATTTTAGGCTATAACATTATTATGATAAATACTATATCAATTAAGGAAAGGAACAATTACATAGTCGTTTATCTACTCATCTGCCACACCGGCGTTCAGGTTGGGCGTGGAAAGGCATTGCTACATTTGATATGCAGTCATGTGATGCTACATTCCAAATTTAGGATACAATATAAATATATCTTCTAAGACATCAGAGGATATGAAATAGTTACATAGTTCTTTGTACCTCATGCTAGGTGGTCTGAAAGGCTGCAACACGTGGCATGCAAGTGTTCGCTTATATTCTTCATTACACAGTTTACACTTATTTTCTTCGACATTACAAACTGTACTGACCTGCCAATACAATCTATACCCAAGCCCTGTTCTTGCGGTCACAACGTCACACTGTCTTGTTCTTGTTTTATATAAAACCATAGATGAATGAATCTTGCCTAAACCGGTCATAGTGCTTTATGATACAGCTTTCAGGGTGTTGAGAATTAATCAACTCAGTCAAGTCCTCTTTGAAGGAAGCTTTAATGCTGTATAAAATCCTAGAAATAGGTACCCCAAGATCTATATCCACACTTTGCTTGTCACACGCTGACTTTGCCAGGCGATCAGCATGATCATGCCTAGGGATTCCAACATGCAATGGAATCCACACAAAACGTATATCAAGGCCTCGTTCTTTTGCACGATACATGTTTTATCCTGATGTCATTTGCGATATTTAACTGCACCCTTTTTCTAGAGTGTTCAGAGCCTGGAGAGCACTCTGTGAATCGCAGAAAATTACCCCTGAGCCCTTGATTCAATAGAAATTCGGTGGCCATGAGTATTCCTGCCAACTCAGTTTGCGTAGTGCTAGCCAAGTCATGAACCCTCCTACAATCCTGGTGCTGCAAGATATTGTTTTTATATACAACAAAGACACATCCTGCTCTGCTCCCAGACTGCAAGGACCCGTCAGTGTAGCATTCATATGCATTGGATAGAGTTTCAAGATGCTCATTTATAATTGCAAGTGCATACTGCTGTATGCACTTGCACTAGTTATGGGTATGTTCAGCTGAGCTATGTGTTTACATGTTACTTGTATCCATGGATTTGAGTATGAATCGGTGTTGTCATGCAAAGTTAGCTCCTCTGTTCTGTGTTTTAGTTGTCTTTGGAACTCTGGACAATGGAGGGGTTCTCTAATTGATTTGACACCAAATGTGGTATTTATGTATAATATTTTTTCGTAAACAGAGGATAAGTTTAGTTCAGTTCTCATATTCACAATTCTTGTTGTTCTAGGGGCACCAAGAATGATCCACATGGCTTCATTTTGTACATGTTCTAAACTAGTCAACTCTGATTCCTTGAACAACACTAGGTGCAATGCACGATAATCTATGACTGACCGTATGTATGACAAGTAAAAGAGTCTTGCAATATTGACATTGATACCATGGTCTTTGTAAACAAGTGTCCTAGGTGGCTTCAGCCGCTCCCACAACCCTTTCTTCAGGTTTCTGATGAACTCTGCATCATTGACAATCACCCCAAGGTATTTGTATTGATGGCAGAGAGCTAGCTATGTCATTTATATGAAACCTTGGCAGAGGGATTGTCTTTGGGTTAAGAGTCTTGTTTTTTTCAGTCGAGATTATCAAGCCAGACTCAATAGCCCTTGCTGAGAGTATACCTAGAATCTCTTGCATTCTTTCCTCGGATAAGGATTTGATGCAAATATCATCGGCATTAGATAATGAAGTCATTGCCCTCAAGTGGTATATCGCCTTGTAATCTATGCATTAAGATATTAAATAGCATGGAACTAAGTACACCTCCCTGAGGTGTGCCGAGTTCAAATACTTTTGTATGAGTACTCTTAATTCCCCTGAAGAGAACCTGAGCCGACCAATTCGATAGCTACAGTTTTTCCTGAATACCAAAACTAGCTAGTTTGCTCAAGAATTATTTCTCTGTTTGTAATATCAAAGGCAGATTTAAGATCAAGAAATACGGTTTGCGTGCCTGGGTTGTGTATGTTAAGTATTCTGCAAAACAGTGCTGACTGCTACGCCCTGGGAGAAATCTATACAGTCTGGGGGATAACTTAGCAGTTATGCGATACATAAGCCTGTTCAGTATTATCCTCCCAAGTACTTTGCACAGACAGGAGGTCAAGGAAATGGGTCTGTATTTGTTAGTATTAGGTTTAGGTATGGGAACGATTAAGCTATTAGTCCAGGAGCTTGGGATGATTCCTTGTGATAGGCTGAGTCTATACAAGTGCAAAAGTGGGTTGCCTAGTACCTGAGAAATGTGGCGAAGGACGCTGTAAGTAATGCCATCTTCGCCAGGGGTGGTTGCCTTACCTTTCAGAAGGGCATTACTTAGTTCCCACTCAGTTATTTAGGCAAAGTCGAAAGGGTCAATAGCAGCACAGGCTACTGCTATATTAAAGTTCCTATCTATTTTCGACTTGCCGAGTTGATCTTTTATCCCTTATGGGAGTGAGTTTAGCTGAGAATTCCCGGCCCACTGCTCTAGCAACATATTAGCCTGCTCTTGTGGATTGTGGGACTGCGGTGTTGTGAGAGCTTTACCTGTCAGCCTATTAATTTTTCTCCACATGTCAGCCACAGAAGTTTGAGTATTGATACATTGCAGGAATTGTTCCCAGTGTTTACTACGAATCTGAGTTTTTAATTCTCTTAATTCCTTGTTGGCTTTAAGAAACTGCAGAACATTATCTTTCGTCTTACTATCTTTATAACAATTAGCAAGCTCCTGGACCCGTTTATGTTCCTTGGCCAGAATAGGGTCATTGATCTACCTGGGTGCATGGGAGGCCTGGGGCCTCTTTTTCTTCAAGATTTTTCGTGAACAGACCCATATGTTATAGTAGTCAGTGACAACTTTCAACAGTTATTATTTCATAGGTGTTATACCAGTCATAGACACATGCCTTGAAGTGATGCTCCAGGCCCGGTGGGATAATTATTCTGAGCCTAGGTGATTTAGGGACTGAGTCTCTGTCTACAGTATAGTCTGTTCGGATTGCAAAGTGGTCACTAACTAACTTTCGTCCCAGTGAAGTACAGACGTTACCATGAACTAATTTTTTGCCAAATACGTAATCTAACCTGCCACCTCCCAAATGAGTCTCTGCTTCTGTGTCATATACTGTCAGTGATCTACTGCTGATGAAATGCTTGGATTCTTCTTCATTACTATTATGTTTGTTGTCTTCAAAGTGTGGATGCCTTGCATTGAAGTCTCCCATGCATAACGTGCCTTGGTTGTGAAAATTGGGGAGAGAACTAGCCAGAAATTTAGAGTATCTGGCATAAACATTATACAGTGAAAAATACCCAGAGGCAGTCTGGATTTTGAAATGATGAAATTGAACATCAGTGTTCTCAGATTTTTTAACTAATTTATGTGGTAGTGTTACCTTCACATATGTCAACAATCCAGTCATGGCTGTGTTCACATATGAATAATACCCCTTAAGTGCGGGTGCTATTTTCATCTTAGCAGCGGCAGCAAAAGGTTCTTGCACGCATATAACATCAATATTATATTTGTGGATGTAAAATTCTAGATCATTTAGCCTAGGCTTAATGCTACGCATATTCCATGATATGAATTTGATTTTTGTTTATCCATATGTGAATAGTGTTTTAGTAGGCAACCTGTACTTCATGCCGTTATATCCTCTAATATTACAAATTATAGATTCAAATAAGAAATATAACTTTATGATTATGGATTTCTTTACAGATGGTAGTAGTGGACTGAAAATTACTTTTAACCATTTCAAACATTTGGTCTTGGCTTCGTTCCACTTCACAGCACAGTCCCTTCCGTTGTTGTGTCAGATGCACCTGAGGGGCTGGTTGCGTCACTGGATTCGACATCACAGGGATCCTGATTTTGTTCGTGGCTGCTGTCAGCGCTGATACACCCACCCTGGTTATCAGCAATGGAGGTCTGACATCGATTCTCCTCGTTCGCTCTTTTTTCACTAATGGTAACGCTAGTATCACGACAATGACAGTCACTTTTATTTTTTTTCTATTTCCTGCCTCAGCGTCCTTAATTCATTAATTAAGTTATTGTTTTGAGCTTTCAGGGCTTTCATTTCCTTTAGAAGTTCAAACACATTTACGTCGCCTTGGTCAGCTGGCGTGACGTCACTTCTGTCACATGGTTTTGCGGGGATTCCCCCGGCAGTCCTGCGGTCATCCCTGCCTGAGGGTGAGGGGACAGTTTGCCTCGGCTGTCACCTGGGAGGGAGGGGGCGTGGTCTTCATTCAGAGAGTATGTCAGCTTTGCGGCCCGAGATATCCTCCGTGAAGATCAGCATCATCGGTCGCGGGTTGGGTTGGGAGGGCCGCGCTGGTCACTCGCGGTCGGTGCTGGTACCACAGGGGGTGGAGGGGAGGGATAGGGCAGGGAGGGCCGTGCACCCCTGTCGTGGACAGATACGCATTATTCGTAAACAACGCGAGGCAGAGCGGACACACCATCCGGTCGCAACATCAAAAATAGAACAATACAGGAAGGTGGGGACGAAGTCCAGAAGCTATGGTCAGATGAAAAGATGGTAAACAGGATAATGCCCCATGACGTCAAACTGAGCACATGACTAACAGAAGCTTCTAGAAGCCACGAATACGAAAACAACTAGTTAGAGGCGATCACTAGATATATCACAATATTCAAGTCGGGTATCAAGAAAATAACACGGAAGGCAGACAGACAAAAGTTAAAGTGATAAATACAGTGTTGAAAATTTGCTGGGACATAGGAAAGTCCTGACGCAGATAGTTTTCAAATAAGTGAAGAGAAATTATAATTTATTCATGATAACTGCTAAGGGTGTGACAGGAAGGGCCCCCATAGCGGGGATAAAAGACGGGTCGAGACAGACCAACGGAGGAGTAGGAGTTTGGAGTTGGCTTCGAAAGTCATCCCTGGTAGCACCTTGCAGCCATGTCACTTTGGTGGCATTTTTGGTAAGCCCTATTGAAGCAGTTTAAGTGTTTCTTGTTTAAGGGGAACATGGTGGACGGGAATGTGCTATGGAAAATGTGTATTAAGTAGTTTATAAGTATATCTTGATTGATGTATGACTATATAAAGGACCAAAAATTGTATCTGACTAAGTTCAGTTGAGAAGTAATAATTATATAATGGAATAATTATAGATTCGATTGTCAAGTTTGAAGAATGATATAATTGAAGACATATAGATTTGAATTCTAAGTGTACTGATATATTGAGTTAGCATAGAGAGTAAGGAATTAATGATTTACTTTTACGAGATCTCAGCTCTACGGAAGTGTGACTTAACAGTGAGGATGATTGTTAATTTCCGGTAGAGCGTAAGAATAAGTTTGTGTTGTGTATGTAAAACATTAAGTATTTCCTAGAATAAGTTTGCTTGACTTAATTGCGGCTTAGCAATATTAATTCAGTATTATGATTCCTTGATTAAGCACAAGACATTTTATGTCCATTTTCAGAATGTACTCATTTACTTTTTGATGGAGATAATCTGGTTTTAGTTAGAAATTGTGTAAAGACATCAACTTAGTATTTTAAATTGCTTGGTATAAGTAATTCATCTTTGCCCAAATATAATTCTCACTATTTTCTGTATTTCAATTTGTTTACAAAAATTTTTTATGATTTCAATCATTGTATGTGAAGAAAGGATTTTTTTTATTACTGCTTACATCTATTTTTAAACATTGACATTGGTTAATTATACAGCTTGCTTAATTTATATTATGTAGTTTGTATATTAACAATTAGAGTAAAGTGGCACGTTATTTGTTAAAGTTAAAGTATGGATATTTAATATGTATAATTTATTGGATTGGATTATAATGAACTCAGATGTTTATATTATTGACATATAAATTTATGTGATTGACTTTACATGTTTACTATATATATTACTTTAACAGTTACTGAATTGGTTTGTAAATTCTCTAATAAGTTGTGAACTTTCCTTCCCTTTGATTAAACAAATTAATACAAGTTGAAAGAGTAGATCTGTGAGAGAATATGACTGGATGAACTATTAAGATTATATCAGATAGCTTAGTCGATAATATAATATGTTTGATCAAATAGAGGCAACAACACCCCGTGCCAGGGCATTCGACACCTGTCACCCACCCTGAGCATGATGGGACAAAACGTGGTGCTCTGCAGTACTCTCTCCTTCTGCAGCACTGCGAGGGCCTCTATGGCAGTATGTTGGTCACGCACTGCTGCACAGCCGGGCCTTGCCCCTTGCCAATACTTAGCTACATGGCCACTGCGTTTGTAGAATGTAATGGTTCCATGCAGTTAGCATATGCCGATTCACAGGGGATGCCCTCCCACGGCCGCACTTGCTGGCGGGGAGTATATCCAAGCCAACAACGTGGGGAATAAGAAGTGGTAGGTCTGGAGTGTGGTTTGTCTTACCTTTCCATATTATGCGAATTGTCGGTTTAGGTGGTTCCCATCCTTATGGCCTTTGTGAACTCCGTCGAAGTGCATACACATTTATTTTCAAGATCGAGATCTTGTTGTTGTTTGTCACAAGGTATTCGTCATATTTTTTCTCGTTTGGGGTTCATCACATCAGCTTGAAGGTATACCTCCAATTGATCCTTAATAAGGTCGTCATGTATTTCATGCTGCGAGCGAGCGACATACCACACGGTAGGAGAGTGTCTCCTCGCCAAGGTCGAGGGGGGTGTCCCTCAGGGCCGAGGGTCGTTTGCCGAGGTCTGCGCCATTTTCATTTTTTTCGTTTCGTTTTTGCCTTCAGGTAAGGCGAGGCGGACGTATCTTCTTTGGTGCCAGTGGTGTCTTACCGGCTTTGCCGGCCTTACTCTTTTTTTTCTTTGCTTTCGACTTCACTAATGTGAACCGTCCTTTTCCTCCCTTCAGCGTCGCCGCCGGCTCGCCCCCTCGTGACAATTGATAACCAGCGCTCGGGGCAACGGGGCACTCAGCTCTAACGGTTACCCACAGCAGTATTTGGCATTCGGTAGAGGAATTATTTCAAATTCCCTTACAAGCCATAACTATTATCACATCACTAACTGTCATTCACTGACTTGCGGATTATATGTAGCACCAAATGTTTCTGAATTCCTTGTACAACTTTCTCGTATTGATGCAAAAGGTTCGTGTGGACAGACGAGGGCACCGGAGCACGGGCACACACGACCTCTCCGTAGAGGTCACTGAGTGTGTACTGAAATCCGTAAAGTCAGTTTTTCAGTTAAGTAAGTTTATTTACCACCCTGGCTATCTTGCTCAGGCGTGGCATCAACGGATTACAGTTTTACATATATCTGACATTGTACAGTACAGTCGTAACTACTGTAGTTGTACAATAGGTCAAATATAAATATAAATCATCAATCATACAAAAATTATACTTACATATGCTTTTTGCACTGTGTTTTGATAACACTGTTATTTTGCATACGGGAGTTATCACATAGTAAATTTAGGGTTAGAACTAGTATATCTTCCAATGTATCAGATGTACAGAATATTCACCATAGTTCTTTATCACCTCATGTTAGGTGGTCTGAAAGGCTGTATCACATTACATTCCGAGATATAGTGCTCAAGCGGTTCGTTTGTTTTCTTCGTTACACTCTACATCTAGATTCTCTGCCTTCTTGCACCGTGCAGTTGCCAGTACATTCTGTAACTAAAACGTATTCTGGCAATAACCACGTCACACTGTCTGGTTTTGACTTCGGTGCCACCCATAGAAGGCTTGCCATCCCTATACTGATCGTAGTGCCTAGGGTACAGCTTTCAGGCCACCTTGTGATGTTAATCAGATCTACTATTTCTTCCTTATGAGACTTTTACTATATGTGCAACCTACAGAGCCATCCCAGATCTATGTTCACACTATCCTTGCTGCGGCTTCTTTGCCCAATTTGTCTACGTGGTCGTGCTTGCGTATGCCAACATTAGAGGTATCATACAACTGAATGTTGAAATACGCTCTTTTGCATAGGTTACGTTACTCTTAATGCAAACTCACAATTTCTTCATCGCCACCTGCTTTGAAAGAATTTTGCGTCCTAAGAGCACTTTGAGAGGCACAGAAAAACTACTCCATAGCCCCTAGACATTAAGAATTCCGTGCCGAGGAGTATAACCTGACAGCTCCGTTTTTGTGTAGGCTGGCCCATTTTTGTATTCTCTTTTAACTTGATGTTTGTAGTAACCACTTTTTGTATACGGCGCAAGCACACCAGCTTTGTATCCAGACTGTACGGATCCGGTCGGCGTAACACTCATATATCATCACCCATCAGTATTCATGTGTGTTCCGTTAACCGTTGCTCAGCGCAATTTGGTTTCTCAAACACACAGTTTATGCACCCTGTTCTTTTTGTTGGTAAACATGTAATGTGCACGATTAATGTTGATTTTTTCCATGGTGGGAATGAGCGACCGTTTGGTATTTTACTAATTGGACATTTAAGTTTTATAATGTTCATGAGATTTTGGTGTATCAGAGGGCGCGCGTGTGGTGATTTGTCACGTCTACCTTGCGTGATTTTAGTTTGCGTTGTTTTTGGAAATCTGAGAGATACGGGGTTCCTCAGAGCTTGACCCAATCAGGTGGTAAATAATATTATTCTATCAGAATGGATGGTAATTTAATCTGATCTCATGTTTCTATCCTTGCTTGTTCTCGGGCGCCGAGGATAATCCTCATAGCTTCCTGTTTGCACTACCCTCCAAACTACCTATTTCTGATTCCTACACCTGCAACAAGTGCAGTGCAATGGTAGTCTACAACTGACCTTATAAAAGCCAAGTAAAACGTCTAGCGAGCTTAACATTGATGCCATGTTCTCTCCGAACAAGAACTTCAAAGGTTTCAATCTCTCCCAGAGTCTCTTCTTTAGAGAGAGGACCATGTCCTGCATCATTCTGCATTCACACCCGAGATATTTATACTTGTGGCATATTCACGCTCCCTGGTCACTCTATTGCGAAAGTGGGTCGGGGGTTGATACATGGGTTTTAGAGCCTATTGTTTTCTCAGCGAAATGACTAATCCGCACTCTGTCCTTTGCGTGATTCTGTCGAATATTATTTGCATCCTCACTTTGATGATGCTCCTGACGCATATTCATCAGCATATAGCATATAATGGATTCACCATCCCCAAGTGGAGATATCTGCACCAGCTTGTGCATGAGGTACATTGAACAGCATAGGGCTGAGTAACTCATCCTGTGGCGTCCCAAGTTCCAAAGACTGTGAAGTGGAACTTCTCACTCCCTGAACAGGAACACTTGCAGATTCTGTTCGAGAGATCATTCTAATCATTTCAATATTTTTACCCCGGATGCCAAAGCTTACTAATTGTTTCTAGGATAACTTCTCTGTTTGCAATTTCAAAGCTGACTTAAGGTTCAAGGAAACCAGTGTGCTATCCCTGGATAGAGTGTGAAAAGTACTCTGTCAAAGCATGTTTTGCTACGTCCCGATAGAAATCCGTACAGTCTGTGCTATATTTACCTTGTAACTTACCTGTCCTGGTCCTGTTCACAATTATCCTTTCTAGAACTTTGCATACACATGAGGTTATGAATTGGTCGGTATTATCAGGGTTTGGATTATTCGTATAGGGATGATTAGACTGCGGTCAGGAGCAGGCAAATACCTTGTGACAAACTTAAACCTGTATAGGTGCAAAAGGGGATTACCAGGTACCTTGAGCTCTAAGTCGAGGACACTATAGGTAATTCATCCGCACCTGGGGCGGACGCTTTCCTTTGATCATGCATTGTTCAGTTCCCAACTCCTGATCTCGCAAAGTCTGAAGGGGTCAGTATCAGTACATCCAATCTCAATGGCAAATTTGCGTGCAATTTAGATTGAACTAACGTATCCTGAATATTTGTGGGAAGTGAGCTCACTTGGACGCTCCAGCCCATTGACTAAGGAGCATACTCTGCTTAGTGCAAGAGGAATATGGAACTGGCGGGGTGTTAGTTGGTTTGGCCCTAAATTCGCTTAATTTTTTCAGAGCTCCGACATTTGAGGTGTTTTTTTGTTAATGCTTTGTAGGAACTGTTCAAAGTGTTCTTTCTGAAATGAGTTTTTTAATTCCCGTAGGTTTTTTGTTAGCTTTAGAATTCCAATAAGGTGTCACGGGTAATTATCCTGCTTGTAGATATAATAAAAGTCCTGAACTCAGCTTTGTTCCCTTGAATATGAGGGTCACCGATCCACTTAGTTGTTTGCAGCGTTGTGAGTGCTGTTCTTGAAGTTTTCTTTGGACGACCCAGTGTTGTTCGTAATCAGTGACCATGTTGTCATGTCCAATTGGAATTTATCACACTTGTTTACTGTGTAATCATTATTACAGTCAGAGATACTTGATTTAAAAGTGATGGCCAAGGTACGGGGGGAATAGAAATTTTGACCACCCTATTTGTTTTTGGTGCTGAGTATTATAACAGCGTATCTCGTTACTATTGCAAAGTGGTCACTGATTAGCTCTGTTGGCAAGCATGCTTCTGACTTTTTCCATGTCACAAGATCCCTTCCTATTACATAATCTAGCCTGCCCCCCTCCACGTGAGTTTGGCCTGTCTTTATCATATACTGGTCATATGATCTGGTGTTCACAATGGTCGGAATCTTCGCCATTTTCTTACATTGACTATCTCCAACAGGTATAAGTCTGCATTAAATCTCTCCCATGCATAGTGTGCCGTGATTCTGAAAGTTGGCGTGATCAGTCTGAAACTTTCTACAACCTTGCGTACTACATTTTACAGAGATAAAAAAAACCCAGACTGTACGATATGTAAATCTGATACTGCAACACATTAGTGTCTTAGATTTCTGCACCACTTATGCGGTATGGTTCACTGACATAATCAATAGGCCTTCATTCCTGTGGTTCGATAAGGAGTGGTAGCTCTAATTCTAGGGCGGTTTTATTTTTAGTGACTGATATGAAGGCCGCTCTTGTAAAAACAGATAACGTCAACAGATTATTGTTATGAATATCGTAAAGCAAGTCATTAATTCTAACGTTGACACCTACACGTATATTCCATGAAAGAAAGTAATTGTTTTCTTGTCTCCCCCATCACACCCTATGTTTTAACTGATTGTCAAAATTCCTGTTTGATGAAACTCTTAGTCTGCATATTTCTTGTAACTGGCATTACGTATTTGTGTTGTATCTTCTTTATTTAAAATCTGTTTGCGCGCTTTCCGCGTATTGATACTATACGCATATCCGTACGTATAGCATTATTCTGATGATGTCCCCACAGATCAGCCGTTTCCTTCGCAATCTTCGTCGCGTCATTTTACGGTCACTGTCGTCACTGTTTTCAGATGGTCCGCCGTGGCGTAATAATAATATCAAGACCTCATTCGTATTGTATCATCACTACGCAATAACATCATCAGACGCACGTGCGTAATAATAATATCAGAGACCTCATTCGTATTTTCAACATCACTACATCATCAACGCCTTTTCCCTGTCTACACTCTCCTTTTGTCCGTGCTAACCTAATATCAGAGACCCTACATTCGTATTTTCAACATCCACTGCCATCACTCACATCGATCATCAGAACGCACATTTTCCCTGTCTACACGATCACTTTTGTTCTCCATTATCATTTTTTTTCAATTCCAGCATCTCTTGGGCCTGATGCTTTTTTCATTTCACAATCTCTTTGCCTGATGCTTCTTATTTCCTCGGCGTATCCAGTCTTTTTCACCAATGGTTTCTCCTGTGGCACTGTTTCTAGATGGGAATCCCCTGCAGTTGCGGGAATCCCTGTGGGTTGGTGACGTCACGCGTCCCAGGGTGGGTGTGTGTGGTGGGCTGGGCCATCGCCACTCCGCGGGTCGATGGGTACGGTCGGGGCAGGTGGGGGGGGGTGCTCGTGCGCGTTTGTGTGTGCAGTTACGGTGGCCAGGCCGTCACACCCTCCGCTCTGCACCTGACGCACCTCTTCACGATGGGGGGGACGCTCCATTGTCGTTGTCCTTTCCGTCGTGTTTCTGGTCTTGCAGGTCAGTCCTTTGCCCTGGTTGAGCTTCCTGCACAGCCAGCACACCTGTGCCCTTACTGCAATATGTTTAGCTACGTGCCATAACCTTGACACTTGCGTAGACCGCACCTCTGAGCACCACGGTCCCGATGAGCTCGGCTTCTATGTATCTTCCAAAGAATGGTACTGACCTGTAGGTTGCGGCTGTTCACCGCTCCATAACATGATGAGCCTGTTCAAGTGCTGTCCGTCCTATAGAATTCTCTCCGGGCTTTAAAACCCCGTCAAGATGCCGTGGCTTCTCAGCGGCCGCCTCCTTCGGAACTCCTGGTAACCAGGTGATTCCCCGTATTTTTTTCTTTTTAGGCTGAAACTCGTCTTTGTTTTGCAGAGAGATCCCGCAAAAGTGCCAATTTTCAATCGCTCATGGCCACATATTGTTTGTTGTTCTCGTCGGACTATATAGACGTAGCGCGAAAAGATATCCTATCTCCCTGCACAATGTCTTCGGGCCTTCCTCTTGGAGGGGCTGGGCGCTGGCTACCTCCCTCATCCACCTTATTTTATCGACGGCAGTCTGTCCTCAGAAAGGCCAGTCTACTGTACCTCTCCCGGGGGGCGATGGGTTGCGCTTTTGGGTCATTCCGTTTGCTTTCTTGGTCATAGAGGGTTTGCTGGTTGTTTAATTACGGGCATGGTTTTTCACTTTTTCCTTTTGGTCTGAACGAGTTGGACTCCCTCGTTATCAGCATCAGGTCGGCAGTCGATCCCATCGGGGGGGGGGGCACATCCGAGTTCGTGGAATCAATCCCTCCCAAGAGGGAGGAGTTGAGGGGTGGTAGTTTGGCACTGGTACTGGGGGGCATCGAGCGCGTCCACCCCTCATCCATGTAGGGCAGTGAGGGGGTTGTTGTCCCGTCCGCTTCCTGGGTGATTAATTCCCTGCGTCGGGCGCGGGGAGTGTGCGCGCCAGGTCCAAGTGCGGTCACACATACATTCACCAGGTCTCGCAACGGTCGTTGTACAGCCCCTGTTACATTATCCCTCACCTCAGTAATTCGTATTTTACTAGGCACTGTTTTTCTGGAGTCCCCTGATCCTATAATATCCGACACAATTTGGTGTATGTACACACACAATCAACACCACCCCACTCTGAGTATAACGGACAACCCAGTTGAGGGGGTTTATCCCCGTAAATCGGCCAGAACACTCGAAAATCCTGATGACGTCCTGCTTTGTTGGTGTTTCTAGG
Organism: Penaeus monodon; assembly: GCF_015228065.2. Classification (NCBI taxonomy): domain Eukaryota; kingdom Metazoa; phylum Arthropoda; class Malacostraca; order Decapoda; family Penaeidae; genus Penaeus; species Penaeus monodon. The sequence continues at coordinate 16,374 of NW_023660882.1, forward strand.
CTTACAACTGACATCCCGTATAGTTTGTACTCCATGGGTTTGGTGCACGTAGAATTTTTTTTCTCTCTCGAAAGTGGCGCCCGTACGTAGACTGTTTGAAGAATGGCGGCGGCGCCCGTAGAGTTTTCATTGTCCCGATTTTAAAACGTTTTTTTTTTGTAGCTTGTTTGTCCTCATTTCTGTTATTTTTTCTTCTTATTTTAGCCTGTTTTCCCCACAGTTTCCCTGGTCTACTTCATGCCCCCCCCTGCTATCGGGACCTATCAAATCACATAAAGAATGTCGGCTGCATAATGCAACTGAATGATCATCAATTCTTTTCTCATCACACGAAAACAAATCTGATGATAAAAATATTGTCAGGGAAGAAAAGATATATCCCGAAGGAGAAACCTCATATTTCCAAAGCTCCTGTGCTATTGTCTTAAACTCTTGCTGTCGTTTATTCATTGTTTCCTGTGCCTCCATCCTACCAGTGCGTCGGCACATTTTTGCCTTCGTATATTGGAGGGAATCTGAAAATGTCCATTTTAGAATTTAAACTTTCGTAAATTTCCTGCAAACCAGACAAATCGCCAGAACCCGAAGTTTGCTGCTCCTCTCTGTCTGTCGAGCTACCGGTTTGCTGCTTCTGGCAGACCATCTTTTCCTGCAAACATTTTGTTCTGTTAATTAAATCAAAGTAAGTAACTAGACTAATGTTCACTTTACCTTTACAGCACTATAAGGCAAATTTAAAACACTGCACAAAGTGTAGATTTCAAACACAAACATAACACAATAATTGTACAAAAGAATAACATTCCACAAACGAGCACTAAAAGAATAAGCAAATAAACTTGTACATGAAAAAAGTTACAAAGACAGAAAACTAGTTAAATAACGCATTATTAAAATAATATTGCTCTGTACATGATCCTACCCATGCCACCAAAAATGGATTGTAGGGGCCTAATACGTTTAAAAACCCCATTACCTTTATCATATAGTTTAAATTAGAAAAAATTACATTAGTTGAATATGGAGGTATCACTGTGCAGGCTAACTAAAACATTTACATATATAAAACATTTATTTGGTATTATAAAAAACGCACATAACAGTAAAAATGGACATACCCAGGATGGACAAACTTCACAAAATTAAACAACAAAAATCGCAAGGTCAGAAATTTAACCTTCAGACACGCATACCCGTAATGTTGTTAAATTTTAGTTATTCCCGTGCCAGTGAAGAAGGTGCTCTAATACTTAACTTATACCTCGGAGATTACGTGGGTGGATCACGAGCAGAAACCCCGAAACCACCGGCCGAAAAACCTGCGACCCGCTCCACTGCAGCACCAACAGGAGTGGTGATGCTAACAAAAAAAATACCCACTCGAAAAAGGTAGAGCGGGTATGTGGGTTTTGACATGACCCATCCATCGAAGGTGGCAGTCCGCAGGAAATGGCAATTGCTGAAGGGATCGCCCTTACCCTACCGGGTTTATTAAAGAAGCCCAAAAAGCAAGAATACAAACACATGTTTAAATTGAAGTAAAATCTCAAAAATAAATGGACGTGAAAAAAAGCATTCAAATAAAAAAGTAAATAAGTAAAGGTGCAAAATAGGTAAAACAAAACAGTAAAACAGGTGTAAAAACGATTAACCCAGCAACAAGCGGCAAACAAAACACGATCGTAAGCTTCCATCTACTACTACTTCACACACACACACACACACACACACACACACACACCACACACACACACACACACACACACACACACATATGTATAGACCTATATTAACCGCTAAAGCTTCCAGGTCACAAAGTCGATCAGTCGTGTGGTGATTTAAGTAGTTGCTGGGTTCCCGGGGCGTTATTAATGATGTCGGGAGATCATAATAACGCTGTTTCTCGCATCCCTGTACATCGCGGAGCCAACCTCGCTCACCTTTTGAAGTCTCGAGCCCTCTTCAAAATTGTCTTTTCTCCGCTGGTGCTGGCGCCAAATTATCTGCGGAAGTCTGTGGGAAAAGTAGTTTTTGTAGCGTTTACTTTAGTTCGTGATATCTCTACAAACTCTTCGCCATGTTTTTAATGTGCTTATTTTTTAGTTTATTTCCTTTTTC
>NW_023660883.1:5000-18483 GCF_015228065.2 Penaeus monodon
AAATATAAAAAATAATATGGCAAACATTTTAAAAAAAATTTCCCCCTTTTTAAATTAGACAAAATTTTGAAATTTTAAAAAAATTTTATTTAACAGTCATAAAACCCAGGCCCCCAAAAAACCCAGGCCCCCTAGGGCCAGGCCCCCAGGCGGGCCCCCAAATTGGCTTTCCAAAAACGGTATCCCACATTTTTTCAGAAACGGTAAATGCCCCCCCCATTGTTTCTAAAATAATGCAAATTCAATTTGTTCTTTAAGTCAGTTAAAATAAAAATTGCAATAATTCAAGTAGTTTTTAAATTACAGGAAAAAAAACAAAACAAGCACCTGATGCCTTTTTTAAACATTTGTTTTTTTTTATTAAAAAAATAAAAGAGTTTTGTAAAGTCACTTCCGACTGTATGTTAGCAAAAAAAAAAAAATAACACTTTTTTTTTGAATAAAAGTACACAAAACCCCCAAAAATTATTGCTTTAATCACTTTAATTTTCATGATGTCGATTTAAAATAAGTTACAGCTTTATAAAAGTACATATAAATTAGTATAATTAAATATATATTTATTAATTATAATTTAAAATTTTATGAAATACTTGGGGGGGTTTGGGGTGTGTTTTGGTTTTGTTTTTTTGGTTGGTGGGTGTTTTTTAAAAAAAAAACCCAATATTTTTTCCCACATACATTTATAAAAGTATTTCAATAAAGAAAATAATACATGAAACAAACCAAATATTTTTAAGGGAATAATTTTTAATTAATAAAAATTTTAAAAAATTTAAAAAAATAAACATTTAAACTTTTTTTGAAATATATACCAAATTTATAAAAAATTTTAAATAAAAATATTAATTAAAATTTTATTATATTTTATATATATATAATATATATATATAATAAATATACAAATATTCAATATAATATTAATATTATAATATATAATATATTTTTTTTTTTTTTTGTTTTTTTTTTTTTTTTTTTTTAAACATAAAACATACTTATATAAATATTAAATAAAAAAAAAAAAGTAATATAATAATATAATAAAAATTAAATATAATTATAAATAAATATAACAAAATATAATCCCATATAAATATTTACTATATATATATATATTAATAATATTATTATATATATATTATATTAATAATTTTCATATATAAAATTTTAAATATATAATATTATTATATTTATTATTTATATATATTTATATTATTTTATATATATACTTATACTTATATACTATATATAAAAAAATAATTATAAAACATAATATAAAATATAATATATATAATAAATATAATAATAAAAAAAATTTAAATTAATATATAATATATATATATATATAATATATAATATAATTTTTAAACCCAAACATATTTTTTAATATATAGTATATATAATATCAAATCATATACATATTTAATTTATTTTTAAATATTACGAAAAAAAAACACAAAAACAAAAAAAAAACCCCCCAAAACAAAAAAAACCCCCCCCAACAAAAATATATAATATATTATATATATTCATATATTTTAAAAAATTAAAATAAAAAAGTAAACACAAAAAAAAAAAAAAAACAAAAAAAAAAAAAATAATATATATATATTATTTTATATATTAATATATTATATATATATATGTATTTTAATTTAATTATTATAAATTTTTATATTATATTTTAATAATTATATAATTATAAAAATATATAATTATATATATAATATATATAATATATATGATTTTATGTATAATATATAAATTTATAATTATAATATTTTATAATATATAATTTAAATTTTGAGATATGGTGATGATGTGATATGATGATGATATGATGATAAAGATGAGTGATGAGGATGAAAAGAGATGTGATGATGATGAGATGATGAGAGAGTATGTGATGAGAGAAGATGAGATGATGATGATGTGAGATGATGATGAGATGATGATATGATGAGATGATGATGTGATGATGATGATGTTTAATAAAAAAAAAAAAAACCCACACACACAAACACAAAAAACCCCCAAACAACACACACACACTACACACACCAATATAATATAATACACACAGACACATAATTTTATAGGGTGTTGTGTGTGTGGGTGTATGTGTGTGGTGTGTGTGTGTGTTTTTGTTTGTTGTGGGTGTGTGTGTGTGGTGTGTTTGTGTGGTGTGTGTGTGTGTGGTGTGTTGTGTGTGTGGTGTTTGTGTGTGTACATTCTCTTTCATTATTCATTGAAGAAAATGTATCCCAAAGAAAAAAAAAAGTCATACTATGCCAATTGATTTTATTAATGTTTTCGATAATTGGTATAAACCCTTAATTTTATTTTTTTTGAATACTATTTTTTTTTGAGTTTTGCGGGTTCGCCATTCTTTTTTGTCGTTTTTGTTTTTAAAGCTCCTTAGCCTTAAATCTTTTGTGATAACTCTTTTTTTGCAGCAAAAACCTCCGTCTCAAAAAGTGATATGTACTGCATAATTTTAGTGGTATTAATGTAGTTAGTTTGCATATTTTGGGGAAAAAAAAAAACGAGATCAACATCAAAGCAATGTAGGTAATAAAAAAAAAAATTTAAATTTACCCCCGGGTGGTGAGAAAAAGAGAGCGGGGGCAAAATTACCCCCAAGAAAGGTCAAGAGGGGAAAAAAGAGCATAAATTTAGGATGGAGGTCACATTGCAAACAGAACGAGATGTGAACGTTGCAAGCCGGCGTGCTGCGGGCCAGAACAAGGAAGGGCGATGCCCAGTTGATCAACCGAGAAGAGGAGGACGCCAGCTGGGGCCAAAACTGAGCTCATAGGTGTTTCCACACGCGGTCGTTGCGTGTATTTCAGGACTTAGCCAGGGTGCTCCCTGAAAGGACGGCAAATAAAATTATAGATCAATTAAAATCTATTAAAATTTTTAAAATATATATATATATATTTTATATAATATAAAATTTTTCCTTTTCTTTTATTATATATATATAAAATATTATATTTTATATATATTTTTAAAATTTGTATATATATTTTATAAATATATTATATAAAATATATAATATTATATGATATATATATATTTTGTGTGTTTTGTGGGGTGTGTTTTGTGTGTGTGTGTGTGTGTTGTGTGTTGTGTGTGTGTGTGTGTGGGTTGTTTTTGGTGAGGTGAGTGTGAGTTGATTCGTGCAAATAAACATAAGGGTTTTCCCATACGATTGGAAACCCCAAGGAAACCCTTGATTCCCCGTCGGAACAGAGCCAACAAAATAACCATAGTTTTCAAGAATTTTTTCAAAGTGATATTTTCATTACTCTTTCCTTGCGACCTCTGCATATTAGACCGTTTGTGGATTTGGAAGCGACGACCGAAATTTAGGACGTCTTTTGTAGAGCAGAAAAAGTACCAACGGGTTGGATTTTTTGCAACGCTCGGGAGAGCCGTTCGGGCTTCCGGCAACGCGTTTGGGCTTTTTTTCGTCATCGTTTGAACTCTGAAAACAAGCCTGAAATTCGTTACTTTAGGGCCCACCCCCTTTTTTTTGTTTATTTTGTTTTACCCAGGGAAACCTAGCCTCTTATATTTTTAATGGGAAAAGTTTAAATATATTTTTTTTTAGATCATTCTTTTCAGAGATCAAAGAAATAAACTAGTAACACAGAGATTAGAGTCATCGAAAATACATGAAGACTTTTCCTTTCCCACGGTGCTCAATTTTATTTTTTTCGATTTTGTATATTGTCAATAAAAAGTGGTTTTTGTATTAAGTTTAAAAATAATTTGAACAAAGAATAAATTATGAATTAATAAAATTATGGAATGTCAAATGAATAAAAAATCTCGTATAAAATGATAAAAATAATAAAAAAAGTTTTTCGTTTTCTGTAATCGGACGATCGAAAATGTCTTTTACCCGGGGTAAGACTTCTCTGCTCATGGGGAGGATAAAAAAGATCAAATTTTCGAAAAACCCCAAACCCGGGGAGCTCTCTCTTCTCTCTTGTTTTTTCTCTCTCTCCTCCTCTCTTTTTTCTCTCTCTCTCTCTCTCTTCCCCTTCTCCTCCTCTTCTCCCTCTTTTCTCTCTTCTTTCTCTCTCTTCCTCTTCACCTCTCCTCTCTCTCTCTCTTTCTCTTTTCTCCCTCCTCCTCTCTCTCTCTCTCTCTCTCTCCTCTTCTCCCCCCAAACCCCCCCCACCCAACCCCCCCCACCCCCCCCCCCCCCCCCCCCCCCCCCCCCAGCCCCCCTTTTTTTTTTTTGTTTCCCCTTTTCTTTCCCTTTCTTTGGGTTTTCCTTCTTTATTTTTCTCCCCCCCCTTTTTTTTTTTTTCCCCGGGGGTTTTTAAAAAAAAAAAAAAAAAAAAAAAATAAAAAAAACCAAACACCACAAAAAAAAAAAAAAAAAAAACAAAAAAAAAAAACACCCCCCCCCCTTTTTTTTTTTTCCCCTTGTTTTTTTTTTTTCTTTTTTTTTTTTTTCCCCCCCCCCCAAAAAAACCCACACACCAACACACCCCCAAAACACACCCAAAACACACCACCCCACCTATATAAAAAATATAAAAATTTTATTAATTATTTTATATAATTATATATATTACATATTATTATATATTATAATATATAAAAATTTTAATATATTATCTATATTTAATATTATATATTATATATTTTAATATATATATATATAGAAAAAATATATATATAGTATAGTATAGTTTAAGTTCAAAAAAAGTTATTTTAGATTTCCCCAACATAAGAGCTTTTTTTTTAAATTTTTTGGGGAAATTTTGGTAAGACAAAAGAAAATTTTTGAGAGGGATATACCTATAAAAATCCCAAAAATATATATTCCCCAATGAAAAGGTAAAATTATTTCAAATTTTTTTTTCATCCGGGGTCCGGCGGAAATAATGAGGCCCCCGCGGGGATCTCCAAGTCAATGGGCCGCCACTTTGCTTGTCGTAGTCGGGGGAGTTTATCCCAAAATTTGCACCTGCGTCTGCTTCCGCTCACCAGGGTCCGCGTCCCGTCCAGCCCACCGCGTCGGCATTTTTCCCCGCCTTATCCTTGGTCAAAACTCTTCGTCTGGCCCCTATAAAAAAAAATTTGACCCCGCACGCACGCACGCAGGGAGCACGCACGCACGCACGCACGCACCACCACAAACCACACCACACACACAACACACACAAAAAACACACAACCCAAAAAACAAACATATAGTATATAAAAATATAATAAATAACTAATACTTATACAAACATAAAACACACATATGCTCACATACACAAAAACACACACACACACACACAAAACACACACACCAACACACACACACACACACACACCACACACAAACATTATGTATATATAAATATATAATAATAACATAATACTTATAAAACTAAAAACATACATAGCACACATACCCCAAAAACCACACACACACACCCCACCCACACACACACACACACCACCCCACACACAAAAAATATATATATATATTATTTATATATATATAAATATTATATATATTTAATTATATATTATATATATGTATGTAATTCCCTGGGTTTTCTTTTCGTTTTCAACACTGTGGGGTTATATTTTTTAGTTTGATGACGGTAATATTTGACAGGGGGGATTTAATTATTCATTTACGTATGTCGTTTTAAAAAATTTATCTTAAAAAAATTTTCTGGTCCAAAGGGGGATTAAAGTTTTTTCCGGGGGGGCCCGATTGGGGCCTGCCCAGTTTGAAATCTGGAAAATTTTTTGTAAGTATTAACTTTTATGGGGTGAAACCTTTGTACCTTTGGTGAAAAAATTCCCCGCCGACAAAAAATTTGGTTCTGGGGTTTTATGGCTTCGCCTTCTTGCCTTTTTGGGTTTTTTTTTGCCCCAAAGAGCAATTTTTACCCTTAAATTTTTTTTTAAAAAATTTTTTTTTATTAATGTTAATTTTATATTCTTAAAAAAACCTCCTGCCAAATAAGACAAAAAAAAGTCTCCTCCAGGAAATTTTCGAAATCTTATCTATTCGGTTTTTTTTTTTTTTTTCATATTTTAACTAGAGTTCCGCACAAAAAAACTGACAACATAATTATTATGTCTTTGCTTACATTTTATGTTAATATTATAATTTTACCCAACCTATTTTGTCCTCCCAAAAAAAATGAACCGTCCAAAAATTTCACCTGGGGTTTACGACCCCAATCCGTCTTGACGAAATAATTAATTTTTTTTTTGTTTTTTAAATTTATTCAAATATAAAGTTTCCCCTTTGGGAAAAAAGGGGGGAAATATACTTTTTCCATACATACTTTAGAACTTTTTTTTTTTTAGGCTCTTTTGTTTCGTACGTTTGATTGCCATATTAATAATTAATTCTTTTGGAAAATGAAAAAAGGGGTAGTTTTGCGTTTTCCCTTTCATGTTTTAAAGAAATTTAGGCGTGGTCTTCAAGTTGGGGATACCTAAAAATTTGGCAGCGCAGTCGGTCCCTAGAGATTGTATTTATATATTTATATTTTTTATATATATTATATATAATATATTAAATTGGTCCCCCCCTTTTTGAATTTCATTATAAATATTTTGTTGTATGGAAAAATTTTTAACACCCCCCAACCCAAGCCCACCACATAACAAAACCAACAAACAAACCAAAAACAAAAAAGTTATATGTAATATTTTGATAATTTAATCGTTTTAAAAAACCCTGCATGAAAATTTTCGAAAAGGGGTTTTTTGGAATTTAGACTGAAAACTTTCCCCTTCCATACAACACCTTTTGGAAAAAATGAACTGGGATTTGGGGTTTCTATCCATTCTTCCCAAAAAAGGCACATTTTTCCGAAAATATTTTAAAATTATATAGTTTTTATATATATATATATATATATATTATATATAATATATATATATATATTAATATATTATATAAAATTTTTTTTTTTTTTTTTTTTGTTTTTGTATTCCAAATTTATATAATTTTACACCAAAAAAAACAACGAAAAAAAAAAAAAACAACAAACCTAATTATATAATTAAATATATTTTTTTTTTTTTTTTTTTTTTTGTTTTTTTTTGTTTTTTGTTGTTTAAAAAAATACATTGTATACCCAACCCCCAAAAAAACACCCAAAAAAACAACAAAACAACCCCCAAATTTTTATATTATATATACTATATATTATATAAAAAATTATTTATATATATTTTTTATTATATTTGTTTTCACACCCAAAAAAAAAAAGGCAAACAAAAATTCCCAAAAACCCCCCAAACAACCCCAAAACCCTGCTTCCCAGGGGTATCTGATTCCTGGGCTGAAAAGCCAAAAAGTCTTGAAAACCCCCCTATCAATTTGTGAAAACCCTTTTTTAACTTCATTCTTCGCTGTATGCTCTTACGATTAAGCATTTGGGGCCCGGTCTCATCCAAAGGCCTTTGACTGCAAATACATCTATGCCCCACTAAGCCCGGACTCAGATCGAATAGCAAAAACTACTTTAGCAATACTCGCACCGTCAGTGTTGCTATTCTAGTATTTTCCTGCTAGATTTTCCTGCCAGACCTAACAGTCTGTAAAATCCAGTCTAGATTTTTTTGTGGAAATATCAATGGCAACATTTGCACAGTATCCATTCCATGCAAGTGTTGAAAAATGTTGGTACAAAAAAAAGCCTTGCCTCACTCCTGAACAAACCGGGAAGCATTTCGACAGGCTCCCAACACACTTTACAGTGCTTTTAGTACGGTAGTATATGTGCTTGCTATTTATCTAATGACTCGTATTTGGATCCTATTAGGCTCAGGATCTCCCAGACAGGTTCACGATGCACTGTATTAAAGCCTTCTTGAGGTCGGTGCGGACTAGAGCAACTCACGAACAAGCTCATGACGGCAACCTACAATGACTCGAAGCGCCAGGATGCGGTCGCATGTTGATTTGCCAGGAGTGAATCCAGATTACTTTGGCCCCCCGTGCCTCAAAAGGTGATCTCTGCTACTTCCAGAAGGATGTGAGCGAGGAGCTTACCTGGTACCCTAAGCAGTGTAATACCTCAATGATTGTTGCTGTCCTATCTATCCCTTTTTCCTTCCAGAACGATATTGGACTGCCATAGGGTAGACAGGACAGCATGGAAATTTCATGTAAACACCAGGTCAGAGGGATCTTTGCTAATGGGTGGGTCTGGCATAGGGATCTCGACACCACTCACATCCAGGATAACTGATAGTAGATCAACCTGGTAAAAACTGTTCAAACGTTCTCATAATCCAACACGGTCTGAGATCTGACTACTTACGAAACAGATTTCAGTCTTCTATGAGGGGGGCTTAGAGTTCAGCTTTCTCAGCTCTTGGTAGGCAGGACGAAGGTCACTTACTAGGAAATGACCTCCTCCACAAGATTCCTGTTTAAACTGTTCCTTGTCTCTTCTAAATAGTAAGTGAATCTTGTGCACATGGCAATAATGGGGCAAGTCACGAGCCACACGACAGCATCTGTGGTTTACAGAATCTCCTGTAAGATGAAATTTTGTTTTGCTCTTAAATGGTTGCCAATTCTTTAGCTGCATCAAGCGTTTTCATGCTTGGAATATCCCAAATCAGTAAAGGGACAGCCAGGCTAAACAAATGCTGCAAAACAAGACCACAGGCAAAACTCTTCCTCCCTCAACCTGTCCACATGAAAACACATGGGATGATCATTGGCACACAGGATTTTGAAGTGAACTTGGAGGGTAGTCACAACCAACCTATGGCCAGTCCCACAGATCTCGGCACTCCAGCAGATCCTAAAGTTCGGGAGGATCTGCCAGCAAGTATTAACAAGGATGTTGGTCGATCTCCTTGGCCACACTTCCTGTATGACTGTACCATGTCCAACAATGCGGGCATTCCTGTATGTCCATGAGAAGTGGGTTAGGGGAAATCTTTGTATGTGTGTGCATGTTAAAATATATAATTATAATACTATATATATATATATATATCTATATATAATATTATATCACTAATTTTTTTTATATATATATATATATATATATATATATATATATATCTATATATATTATATTTTATATATAATATATATATATATATATGTTATTTATGTATGTATGGTATACACACACACACCACATAGTGTAATGATAGGCTGATGACTAATAATGATACAGAAACAGGGCTTTGCGGGGTATTCTGGCTTTGTGCACCCAAAACCCTGATATAGGGAGATCTTTACGGGGCTACAATCCATCAAGACCTTGCACACACACACATATATGTATATAATATATATGTATACAAAATAGGTTTTTCCATATATATTCATTAATACATATATAACAAACATAGACATCTAATACATGCATATATGTATGAATGGCGCGCGCACACACACGCGACGCGCGCGCACGCACGCACAACACATGCACACACACACACACACACACACACAAACACACACACACACACACACACATACACACACTACACACCCACACACATACACATACACACACACACACACACACACACACACACACACACACCACACACAACACACACACACACACAACACACACAACACACACCAACACACACACAGAATATACAGAAACTACCAGCTGAATGCTTCCAAGGAAGGTGAACGTCAAAGGGCAAGGGCAGAGAGTCGGCTCCCAATACCTGTGCTGCATATCTGATACATTAACAAAATATAAAAATAAAATCTGTTCATACGGATGAAATGGGATTTCTTCTCGCTCTCTATGTTTATCTGTCATATACGCAATATTATTTCCTATCTATTTGTCAGTGAACGTCTGTTTACAGTATATACGTAGATGAAATTAACTACCAAACCTTCACTGCAAAATCGAAGTGTTGACTCTGTTTATGACAGAAATAATAATCCCTGGTATGAAAAGTTACCTAAACGCTTGTTTGTTCACCTGGAGTATTTTATGGAAAGTGAAACCATCTAGAAAAAAAAAACGAAATGAAACGAAACGAAATCGTATATTCGATATTCTTTATGCTGATGAATATTCACAAATATTCTCTACATTTATTTATTTTACAGCTAATCCTGATATATTATGCTAATTAAGGAACTCCCCAACATGTAATGAAGCATGCTAACAGGGAATGGGAAGTATTGCGAAGGAAACCGGGACTCTGCATACACATGTCTGTCCTGGGGATTAGACAAGGTGTTGAATAACGAGATATTGTTCTTGTTACAAGTATGACTACCACAGTATATGTCCTTTTTTACATATTTTTTCAGTTTTTATAATTTATAAGAAAAAAATCTTATAAATTAATTGATTCATTGATGCCTCGCCCCCTCCCCCCCCCCCCCCCCCCCCCCAAAAAAAAAATATATATATATATTTATATACAATATATATAATATATATATTATATATTATATATATATATATATATATTATGTATGTATGTATAATACAATATATACATATCATATATTCATTTGATAATTGAATCATGCACAAGCAGGGATTTAAAATGTTTTTAAATATAAATGTAAATCAAATGATTCCAAATACTTTAAGCAGTTTTAGTTCCTCCACTCACGCACATGCATACATTGATGAGGCATCATGTATTCACAATAACCCTAATTACGGTTTTGCGTTCTATTAATGTTTTGAAATTATTATAACACAGCATATTTTCTGTTTATTGAATCTGTTCGGATCTGACGAAAAAAGTTATTAGTTCGGTAAACATATCAAGATAATATATATATCTTAATATCATATCTTTTACTGCACAAGGATTGGGAGTCGACTCTATGCCCTTTGGTATTTATCCATCTTGAAACGATCCGGCTAGTAGTTGCTCAAACTGAAACATGCAAACATGTATTTTCCCACTTAACTTGAATGTAGAAGTGTCCTATGGGAAATAACGGCAAAAATTATAATCAGGTTTAGCACAAATAAAGGGTATTCAAAATAACCGATACGAATGAAGCATACTGTTTCGTAACTCTTCACAAAGTTTTGGCACACACACTCACACACACACACACACACACACACACACACACCACACACCACACACACACACACACATACACACACACACGCGCGCGCGCGAGGCTTTTTTGATGTGTCAGAAATTTCATCTCTATGCTTGTCCTTGCCAGAAGTCTCTTCACTTCCCTTAGACCACAGACCTTACCCTCGTGTCTGTTGCGCTGCCGACATTTTCTAGTAAGTCCCAGGTCTTTATCAGTTGGGGAAGCAAGCTATCGTTAGGTTTTCCCGTGCTATCGAAGATCACTTTTGCCTACTCAGTGGAAATATAATAATAACAAAGGATATTTCTTTACCCGTCTTTGGAAAGGGCATTCCTATATTCACTTTCCTTCCACCTTTATTTTTGTTTCATATCTGTAACTCATATTATTTTCGAAAAAAAATGGAAACTAATGTATACTTCTTCAACTAAAAGTATACAAACAGTAATCGGACGGTGGCACCCCTCCCACTAAAATTATCACTGACAAAATGGTCCCACTTTCGGAAGCATATGTTTGCGTCCTGAGCTACGGCCCAAAAAAGTAAAAAAAAAAAACAGAAAATGTGTGTACGTTTGTTTTAGTGTAGGGATTTTATTTTTTATTCATACAGGTATTAGGAGTACAGAAACAAATATATCCCTGTAAGTAGTATTCATTATATCTTTCATGTCTGTCCCGCAGTCGAAGAAGATGGATTCTCGGAAGATTGACTTTGCCGGCCAAATTGAGACATGGAGACAATGAATTACCAACATAATTATATTATATATATATATATATATATATATATATATATATATATATATATATATATATATATATATATATTTTTAATGTTGGTAAATTCATTGTCTCCATATCTCAATTTGGCCGGCAAAGTCGATCTTCCGAGAATCCATCTATATATACATATATGTATGCATATATATATATATATATATATATATATATATATATATATATATATATAATATATATATATATATATATATATATATATCACATGCTCATATCATAGAAAATTAGATAATTAAATACTACTGGTATTACATCCTGCATAACACAGAGGATGAAGGAAATAGACAGTGACTAAATTTAGTATCCACATCACTGTCCGATGCAGATTTTAGTATGCATGTCCTTTTAGAGGTGATATTTATTACAAATAAATCAAACGTTTTCTTAAGCGACTTAGTAATACAGAGACATATAAAAATACTTTATGCACAAATTTCTATTTTTCATACCAAACTTACGAATATCGACAATGGAAATTTTTAATGAAAGGCATAGATGAGATGCTTGACTCACTTGTAACCAAGGTTTGATCCTGCCAGGTAAGTTTATAGAAAGGAGAGAACCGAGTGTCTTCTTTTTGTTGCTTGTTAGACAAAATAAAAAGTGACCTCGTCGTGCAGCGTTGAAGCAATCTAGAATTAAATAATAAAATTATATGTACACTAGAAAAGAAAGGATGATATTTATACTGTAGTGATACCTCCGCAGCAGAGCATGACTCCCCATTTCCCCCGATCTCCCTTTCCTGGCTCTGTTGTCGGGGCATAATGGGGCGCCACTGCTCTGAGTACACTACTTGCCACACAAGAAAATATAAAAGAAAAAGGATATCATAGAATAAATTGAAAGGTGAAAAGACACATGACGAATGAACCTCTGGTTGATACCGCAGTCAGGGTTGCTAAACTAGTTGGCTGTTTCCGTGGTAGTCCACCGAGCAAATGAGCGGTGTCGGCCTGGAGCCTTTGGGTCTTTATTCATGTTTTGTTTTAATGCTATGGGTTAACGTCATTTTTGTGTTGTCCTTTCGGTCATCCATGTTCTATATTTGTACCTTCCTATAATTCAGTTTTTTAGTACAATAAATATTTTTATGAAGTTGCTGTGTTCGTGCCCATCCCTTTGGCCCTCTCTAAATCGACCTATCGAGACCTAAGGATGCTTGCTACAAACCAGCGAATACCGTTCGTGCCCCCTACGCTACCATACCACGGGGTTACGGCTACCCCTTTGCTACTACAGTAAAAAGAACATCTAACTTCATAATAACTTAACACGGATAGACCACAACACATACATTTAGATTGTATATACAAAATTTATATCTATCTATCCATATAACTATATCATAATATATAACATATATTACATATATCTCTATGTCTACATATATAAACATATGCATATAATTACAAATACACACAACGCATACACACCCTATGTAATACATATATGCATACATACATACAAACATATATAAAATATGCATTGTGTATGTGTATATATAATATATATATATATATATATATATATATATATATATATATATGATAATATGTGTGTGTGGTGTTGTGTGTGTGGGTTTTGTGGGTTTTGTTTGTTGTTTTTGTGTTG
>NW_023660884.1:0-14731 GCF_015228065.2 Penaeus monodon
AAAAAGGCATCTTGTGCTGCTTTTACAAAGTTGATCATCACAGCCGGATACCGGCGCAGTTCATTTGTAGATATAGGATTCGTGCGGTTGCTAATAAGACGGTGTACTTCCCCTGTGAAAAAAAAATGCCAACTAAAATCGAGGACTGCGCGGTAGGTTTAAATGTGAAAGCTAAAAAAATTTTGGCATTGAAGACCGAACATAAACTTAAAAAATCACTTTTCAAACCACTAATAATAGAAAGAACTTGGCATAACATGACTTTACAAAAACTGTTCAGTTTAATTAACAGCATTTAAAGCTGAAATCATTTATATATCTATATATATATATATTATATATATATATATTATATATATGATTATATATTGAATGCATATATATCGTATGTATGTATGCACAATACACATATAACCTAGCATATACACACATACATACATAACACACACACCCCAACACACACACACCCACACACCACACACACACACACACACTATATATTATATATATAAATATATATATATATCTATATATTATATGCATATACATATATACGCATATACATACATACACTATCATATTTTGTATGTATATATACATAGATTGAATAAAACATATAATACTTATGCAACTACACACATTGGCATACATATATGCTGATATCTAGATTATATCCTTTTTAGATTCACCGATATTCTTAATATTGGTGCATATATATATAAGTTTCATCTGACCTCGGAGTCATAAGACAGATGAAAATGTTCCAGTCCAA
This sequence comes from Penaeus monodon, assembly GCF_015228065.2. Classification (NCBI taxonomy): domain Eukaryota; kingdom Metazoa; phylum Arthropoda; class Malacostraca; order Decapoda; family Penaeidae; genus Penaeus; species Penaeus monodon. Next base: position 773 of record NW_023660884.1, read on the forward strand.
ATTCCAAAACATTAATAATCTTATTCCGCACACCTCAGTTTCCCTTCTATTCAAATCAATCACTTCAATCGGTAAAATTCACCCGTTCTAAACAGAACGACCTGATCCATTCCACGAATCAATATTGTTACATCTTTTCCTATCTCCCCCACATTATCAAAGGACTGAGCCCCGATGTTTTACTTCAACTTTCCCGGCACGTGTTTCTCTCACATGGAACGAGTGAGGGGTTATTATCCCCCCTCAATTTCGTTCTCTTGCCAACCTCACCACACGCAGAATCCATGCTACTTCTAGAATTCTCTGGTTCCTCCGCGGCAACCAATGCTTATGCGATGAAAATAACCTTACCATAAGCACACCACATCCTGGTACACAGTGGTGGGGAAAGTGGCCTGCCGCAGGAAGAAGCCGGAAGTAAGACGGTTTGGTGGTCGCCGGTCTGACACTCCCTTAGCGAGGAAGGTTAGTCTTTGAGGGGGAGAGAGAGGAGTAATATTATGGATATATTTCTATGAGTTATTTATACAACATTCGATAATAAACATAACGCCAAATTTATCCTTTTCCGTCTTCCAATTCTAAAACCTATTGCCTCATAATTCAGATTCACGTTGTATTAAGCTACCAGTTTAGTAGCTACGTTTCGTCTTCCAATTCTAAAACTGAATCCTATAAATTTAATAGAAACCATTTTTCATGCCCGTATCTAATTTTTTTTCCACCAGGCTATGAAGTGATGTAATAATCCTTTCCCTTTAAATGATCGGTGTGGGGGAGCGCGAGGATAATGTTTCAAGCAACATTTAATTCCATCTTCGGAAATGTGTGTGACCGACGCTTCCATAACTATGCACCTTTAATCGTTAAAATACTGTTTCATTAAGAATAATAATGGTTAATCCAGCAATTATCAGAAGCAGACAGCAGTCTCATGGAATCTCGCCTTCGCAAACTCCCAATCTACTGCCTGAAGGTTGTAGTTACCAATAAAACTACGAACTGACTCACGGATAAGAATTCCCCGGCATAATTACTTATCTTTTTAAATTTTGCTTTCTATAACAATTTGGAAGATATCCGCCACCGGTTTCCTCTATTCAGAATTCATCGGCACATCGGCTGGTAATAAAAACATTTGACATACAAAAATGTGTATGCTAACTATAACATAAATATGAAAGCCATACCAGTGAGTAAAATACGAGCTTGTGTGAGTATGTGACTGTGTGTGCGCGTGCGGGCGCGCGTTTACTAACTTATAAATTTCAGTTAATATGCTCTATTTAAAATAACCCTTTATGTACCTGTGTATATGCGTGCATATTGTATGCATATGCATATGCACACGCGTAATATACACATTATGTGAGTGCAAGCTAAGTGATATATAAAAAAATCACTCGGCATTAGTGCACTTGAAACAAATACATTTGAGCAAACCCCTAACGTGTACACAAACGTGAAAAGGAAAACATCCACAATAAGATACGAAATTAAATCGTTTCGACTCACACAGCATGCGACTGGACTCATAAAAAAAACTAGTTTTTTATCTGGAAGAAATCAAACCTAAGTTGTATAGGCAAATTTTGTTTCTCTCTCAGTATAATAAATGTACAACTAATAATAATTTGGTTTAATTCTGTCACTATAACAATATTATCGAGATATCTACAAGACAATGAGTGACGGTGCATATCTAAATCCCTTCTATCAAATTTTACGAAGCGTTTTATTTTTCATCCATTTTACTACTATCACAAAAGCTTATCATGTTCTGCAAATAGCTTATACAAGAATAACATTACCAATACATCAGTAAGTACAGAGAAACTACAGCGTATCGCATCAAGGAGTTCTCACTCCTTGTCTCCACTAAAGAAGCTGTGTTCTACTTACATTAAAATTGCAAATGAATACAACTACAATCAAAACACTGTGCGGTAGGTAAAGCGTTCAGACTGATAAGTTACTTGGGTATTATAGCCAGAAGATTTAGAACGTTTTCCCTCCTCAAGGTTCAGATTCTCAAGATCATAGCATAACTTCTGGATTATCATATTTTTAAAAGCCTTCTTATCAGATACAGAATTTCACAAAATACTGGAATACATTATAGGTGAATGACGCTTAATAAATATCCTTGATGGACACTATACTAACGCTTTGGGTATAAGCGTATATTTTCTCTTCAAATTTAGCAATAACAAGAAGAGGATATTATTAATATCCCTAAGGCGAAAAAACATAAACATCCCAGTTCCCAAAAATACCCATTAATGACATTTGTAAATCATTCCGCATGACCCCATTGCCTCAAGGAATAAACAAGGTTAAAAACCATAATATAAGTCCACATCTTGCCACTCTCATCAAAAGCAAGAGAACAGGATAGATGAACAGGCCTCCCCTCCTCCCTCGGTGAATCGGCCCTTGATTGGACGATTCAGAAGGGGGGTGATCGTTCCGGCAAGGGTGGCGGACGGGGCGCAGCGGGGGAGCCGAGCAACCCCAAAGAGAATTAGCATGTTTGCCAATGATCCCTCGATCATGTGGCTTTTGCAGGGGCATATTAAAGAATGCCCCGCCCCGGTCCCATGCAATCTCGGCCTCGGCTCTTCCGCGTTACCGGACGGTGACGCGCCCCCCATTGTTTTGATGCCACGATGCTATGTGCTTGCATGTAGCTTCGTGCCCTACTACCTACTCTTTCCTATGCGAATTTTCGGCATTAGATGACTCGGTGCACACCTTCTGGTGAACTGGACCCCATCTTCGGGCGCGTGCTGGGACGGGGGCCCAGACCTTTACCTCCCGCATGGGGGGGTGTGTCTGGGGGGCCTTAGAAGGCCTGCCTTACGGTGTGCATAGAGTTGCCATTCTTTGTTAGGGATTGGTCTGGCAGACCATCTGATGACTGCCATTTCTTTTTCTTTCGAATAGGGCATAGGCAGGTAGAGCCCCCTTGTCAGGCCTTCAGCCAGGTTCTGTCTACATAGCAGCTGCTAGACAGAACATCAAGTTCCCGTGATAGGAAGTACCTGGATAAAAGTTAGTCTTTCTCCCTCACTGTGATGAAATAGTCTGTGGTTGACTATTTTAAGGGATGAGGAACTTACGGGAACGGTACAGGTCCCCTCTACTCTCACTGAGGTAAACTTTGGGTGTTTCAGAGAGAAGAGGGATTCACTTTAAACTCCCCCTCCAAAAGGAAACTGCCTGGAAAAAAGTCACTCCTCTCCCTCACTGTGAGGGAAACAGTCTGTGGTTGGCTTTTTTCCAGAGGACGAAGGGGGCTTACTGGAACAGGTACAGAACCCACCCTGCTCTCACTGAGGTGAAACTCCTTTGGATGTTTCAAGAGAAGAGGGATCCACCTCAAAAACCGTCCTGCCATAGGAACCTCCTGGAAAAATTTTAATTTTCTCCCCCTCACTGTGGTGAAACAGTCTGTGGCCAGCTGTTTTCAGAGGGATGAAGGAACTGACAGGAACAGGTGCAGGAACCCCCCTCTTTTCTAAATGATGTGAAACAACCTTTGGGCGTTTCAGAGAAAAGAGGGATTCACTTTGAAAAAGGGTACAGGTCCCCTCCAGGACCCGGAGAGGAACTGCCTGGAAAAAGTAAAAAGGGGCCCCCTTCCTCACTGGGAAGGAGCAGAAGTGTTCCCTCAATGATGTCCTTTTAGGGTGGAAGGGCATCCCCTCTGGGATACTCCCAGGGGTTTGACACCTACCCACGTGTTTGCCGTGCGTGGCACCCTTGTGAGCTGGGAGACGGAGTCCTGGAGGTTGAGCGATGCCGTGCACGAGTACCCCCCGCGGCTAGCAACACCCCTCTTTGTCCTTTTATTCTGGCAAGACAGGCGGCCTAACCAGGCCCGGTCAGTAAATCGGCTGGTCCCCCCTCGGAGGCTAGGGTCAAGCAGTCAGGCTGCCCGTTGGACCCACACCGTCCGTGTGTACCAGTGCAATCGGCTAATTGGCTGCGTATATTCCCCTCATCACCCTGTTGCTGTTAGACATTGGTTCTAGCCTCAGTTTCCCCTTGTTGGACTCCGTGGTGGGGGGGGGCGGAGTGAATGAAGCACTGCCAGTACATGGAAAAATCTAAATAAAAATCCCCCACAGACAGACCTTACTGTTGACGACCCGTGCAAGGGCCCAGACCACGGCAGCCACCCTGAAGCCTTCCGTCCCTCCGGGTGGCAAAGAAAACCCCGAGCACAGGATGACACTGTCTGCCTGCTGCCAAGATGGCGGACAAGACAAATAAATCTGTACAAACATGTCTGTCCACCAGATTGTCCAACAGATGGACTCTCGTCGGGGCCCCTCCAGGCCAGCACCCCGACCAGGAAGGTCCTCTGGCCCCCCCCAGACGACCCCACTGAATGAATCAGAGCACCAGCTAAACCCACCGAAACAGCGGGGTGCCTCCACGAGAAAGGCCCCAAAGCCAAAAGGGCGGACCGAAACGGCCGGGCCGGAGTCCGACTCTGATGGCGAGTCTGGACCCCCAAGGCTTTTTCCCGAAATTTTAAAGGCCCCCGTACAACCGAAGGCTTCAAACATGCCTACCAAATGGTAAGGGGCATTGGAGAGCCAGCGCAAAATCCGGCTGTCGATCCGGTTGCGCGGATCAGGGCATGATCACGTGCCCAAAGATCAAGCCCCCCTTTGTTTCCTGCAGGAGACAAAGGAGTTAAAGATGGGAGGAAAGTGAGCCTCTCGCCACTGAACCCCGAGGAAGAAGAGTCAAGATGGTGCTACTTGGCTTTTTCAGTCTCATACGATGTGGAGGTGAAAACATCACACCCACAGGTCATGGGGGCTTCCCGATTGTCGAAGGGGAAGACCCCAAACCAGGCCCAAGTCCTGGGACCATAAAAGGGTACCCCAAGCTCCACCCTTGATCTGGGTAACTGGGGTACCTACAACCTCCCGCACTTATGTGCCTGACCACTTCGGTTTTTTTAAAGTGCCAGAAGTACGGCACCACCGGGCTAACTGTACAGCCAGCCAAAATGGGGTGTCGTAGCAAGGCACACAATACTGAGGTGTGCATCAAGGCACATAAAAAAGAAAAAAAGGGACACAACAGCCAAATGTCCTAACTGTCCCCAAGAGGCATCACGCCTGGAGCCTGGCTTGCTCTGTCGGGAAAGAGGGGGCCCTAAAACGGAAAGAGGTTGCTAAAAGCGACCAAACTTTGTTCCTGCCCCCCCAGGCACCCTACGTCTGGGGGAGGAACAAAAGCGAAAGGCTTTCCCGACCTCCTAAGAGGAAGGAACTGCCCCCCACCGAAACCGGAGATCTCCGACAATCAGGAGTTCCCCCAAGTGAAGAAAGTGCAGAGGAACCACGGAAGAAAGTTTCCAACAGCACCACACGCTCCCCCCCAGACCCAGAAGACATGTTCTTCGACGAGGGGGACATGTCGATCCTGATCACTGCTGTGGTCACAGCAGTGGCAGTATCCCTGTCCAGGACCGAGGAAGAGGCGATAAGGCAGTCGTGTTGCCATGACGACTCTTAAACAGACCGTGAAAAGCAAAAAGGGAAAGGGAAGATGGAGAAAGGCCAAATCACCCAATCCTCTCCCTCAGCCCAGGTCGAACCCCCCTCCCCTCTCCAAGCCAGGCTATGCCCTCACAGGCAAGCCTAGCCGGGCTATGCCCTCACAGGCAGAGCCTAACCAGGCTGATTCAGTCCCCACAAGCCGAATCAGAAGAACTGACCCTCCCAGGCAAGGCCAGCCAATGCACAGAAACAGCCTGGCCCGAGAAAAAGCCAAAAAACGAAAAGTCGAGCTCCCAAAGGCTCCCCCACCCCCCAGTGGATCCAGGGATAGCCTGACAGCCGAAAGAGAGTCCTCAAGCAGTGGGGATCTCACAATGGGTTGTCACCTCCCGACCGTCAACCCGAATGTGACGATGTCTCTGATGTAACTATCAATTAGTAACTCATGACACGCAATCTAAGTATTCTGCAGTGGAACATCTGTGGCTTCTCCTCAAGGAGTGCCATCCTCCACGCAATAGTGCATAAAGGAGCATTGACATCGCCCATGCTCCAGGAGACTTTTCCCAGCGGAAGCTGTTCGCTTCTCAGGGTTATCACGTCAAACGCGCTGCCACGTTCCGATGGCAAAAGGGGCCTAAATGACCCTTGGGGCAAAAATTTCCCCTGCTCCGCAATAGCCTGCACCGCACTGTGGAGAAGATTTGAATCTCTTGCCGTCGAGATTCAACTGGCCGGGGGACCCTGAACTGTACAACGTGTACAGCAGGCCACACTGTAGTAGTTTAGACATCAGCCAGGTATGTGCTTCCGCAGCCACGCCGAGTGATCATAGGGGGAGACTTCAAAGCCACCACCCCATCCTGGCTCCCTGCAGGGGACCGGATGCGGCTGGCCGTCACATAGCCAACGTGCTCGAAGACATTCCCCGAGATCGCTCTCCTCACAGCCAGGAGCCAACGCATGTGAGAGGAGGGGTCCTAGACCTCACCCTGGCCACTGCGACTCTGGTGGAGAGGATTGGCTGGCGGTCGATGAGACCGTCACTAGTGACCATTATGGCACTATAACACCCTCATGGATATGGCCCAGCCGAATACCACGACCGAATCCAAGATGGGGAAAAAAGACAAGGGCCAACTGGCAGGCGTTCCAGAGCGCCTTGGCCCCGCTGTCTGAGAAGCAATGAACCCCACAGAGGGAAAATGTGGAAGTGCTACAAGCCAGACTTGTAAAATGCCATTGATGAGCAGCCTCACTGACCATCCCAAAACTCGGCCTGGTCCAGGAGTCACAAGGACGCCTGGTACTTCATGACGAGATTAGGGAGGGCACCCAGGGTAAACATGTGCCGAAAACATTTCCGAAGGCAAAGACCCCCGACAACCTAGCCCACCAAAGGGAGGCGGTGAGGGATGCCAAGGAAACAGCCACAGAGTGAGGCAGGAAAAGTGGCTGGGAAAGGTGTGAGTCTTTCGAATCACCGTACCACCCCTCAGAGCTATGGCAAAGGGTCAAGCGGCCACCACCGCTCAGCCCCGAGAAAGCACGCACCACGACCCCCAGGCCCGAGGCCAACAGACTGGGGCCCAAAAGTTCTCTGCGAGAACGGCAGCGCCCGTCTGCCAGCCGAACTGAGGCAAGACAAGAAACGCCTACAACCAGACAGACTTGCTCACATCAGAGGGAAAAAGGGAGCCGAACCCGATAACTCAGACTTTTTCTTTTCTCTGAGGAACTAAAAGATGCACACAAAGCCAGTCCAACTCACCCCGGGGGATACGGGATCTCGTACCCCATCATCTTCCCGCCTGGGGCTGGTAGTTGACCCTTTCATTCCTGCAACTCATCACAGGGCCTGGAAAAATTCCACTCTAACCCCAGAGCTGGAAGAGGGCTACCATAGTTCCCATCCCTAAACCAAAGGACCGGGAAGTACCGCCCCATCTCTCTTTCCCCAGCTGTCTGGCCAGACTGCCGAGAGGATGGTACTGAACCGGCTCCAATGGAAAATGGGAGCCCCACACGAACACCTCCACGGGTTTCACCAGGGGCATGAGCAAAAAGCGCACAGCATAGCCACGCTCTTGAGCACAATAAACACGGGCGCATCTGTGGCAGTATTTCCCTTTACCTGGAGAAGGCTTTCGAATTGGGGAAGTCCTCTTGCCATTCAGGAAGCCTGATCCAAAAAGGAAACAGAGGTAAGCTCTTGGCTTTGGATAGGTGACTACTTTACGAATAGAACAGCCAGAGTCAAATTCCAAGGTTACCTATCACAGCACATGCCACTAAAATGGAACGCCACAGGGTGGGGTTCTCAGTCCAGCCCTTTTAAACACACTAATGTCCCTGTATCCTCAACATAAACCTCCCAGTGGGGTGCAAGATCATCTCCTATGCAGACGATCTTGCTATCATCTCCACTGGAGCACACTGCCTAAACAAAGCCCAGCGTTGTCTGGGCTGGTATCCGGGAGTGTTGGCAGGACAGGACTAAAGATCTCTGCAGCCAAATCCAAGGCCATGGCTTTGAGACAGAGAGTTCAAGGCACAAGTCTGAAAATCCAGGGAATGGACTTGGAGTGGGGTTCAGGAAAACCTGTACCTTGGGTTAGGAAGACCGGACCCTCTCCTTCCGCCAGAGGTCCAGTACCTCTTGACCGAACAAAGGCAAGACTGTCTGTCTGAGAGTAATGAGTGGAAAACCATAGGGCCAGACACAGAGTACTAAAAATCATTCTACGTACATGCTGTCAGGCCCATTGTAGACTATGCCTCCCTCGCTCTGATTGGCATCAAGAGAAATATAAAGACCCCACTGGAGACAGTCCAAAACGAAACCGCCAGGTCATTCTGGTGCCCCAAGGTGGGCGAAGGTCCTCAACCTCCTAGTGGAACAAACCTTCTCCCCTTGGCCCCACGAATTGATCTAACGGCAGCCCAATTCTTATCAAAGGCATCCAGCCCCAGGAACACAAGCCTAAGACACAAGATAGTCGACGCCTAGAACAAGATAACGAGCTGTTTGCAAACAAATCCTGGTGTCTCACACGCCAGGGGGCTAATACGCCATCAGCCCCAAAGAACCACTACCCGGCCAAGGGGATGGACCTCCCCACACCCTGACTTTGTCGAAGCTCCCCCCGTGGGGACAAACCCCGATAGAGTTCTCGGTCATGAGACTGGCAAGCAAAAAGAATGAATATTGTACGCCTAGCCTAAAGGCAGAAACCCCGAGGGTCATTGCAAACCCTCACCCCTCCGGGAGCCTAACATATTACCCCAGACGGATCGGTCGATCCCTTGACCCACACTGCAGGCGCCGGCTTTGCAGCAAGGGATGCCACAATATCCATGAGGGTAACAGAAAAACGCCTCCTCGCTACAGGCAGAGGTAGTTGCTATCATGGGAGCACTGAGACACGCGTCCAGGAGAAAAGGGCACTGGTCATACACACAACTCCAAAGGAGCCGTCGCTGGCTTCAGCAGCGCTCACCCCTGACAACATCTACCTCCTGACAACCATCGGCAAAAATAACACAAAGGAGCTTGCTCAGGGTAGAAGATTATCATAAACTGGGTTCCCAGCCATATAGGGATCAGAGGCAATGAGCTTGCTGACAGATTAGCCGAAATCGGGCCCGGGGTAATGCCCCCCAAATCCCTGATAACATCAGAGCCGAAGTTTACTTAGGAGGGAAATGTACGTGACGGCCAACTCCTTCCTCCTGCAGCTTCACAGAGAGGAAACGAACTTCCCCCTCGCCAGCTGGTACTCAGATGCCACAGGCTATGGGAAACCCCTGGCACTCTCTGAAATAAACAACAAGGTACCAAGTCATTCTGCACAGAATGCGCCTAGGTTACCACTGTGCATGGCAGATCATACAAACAATAGAACATGAAGAGAGGTGTTGCATGGGATTGCTGCGAGCCGAACGCCACCTGATACACTACTTGGAGAATTGCGTGCACCACGCAATTCCTAAGACAAAACCCCCCAGAACACAGCCGTCGTGCTGGTAAAGAATTATGCGAGATGCTTAAAACCACGGCTACAGGAGCGCCTGCTGGCAATCCCACCGCCACGGTAACACCGAGTGTCAGACCAACAAATGAGACCGCCATAAAAAGCTGACACAGGCCGGGCCTAAGTGAAAGGCCCGGGCGAAGCCGAACTTCGCAAATCCAGCAACAAGCAGATCCCTCATCACACTATCGAGACCTGATACATGAACACTTCAACAATTCTCTGCATCTTGTTTTCTCCACAAATGAAACTGAGTGAGAGGTTATCATCATCTCCAAACTTTGACCTTTTGCAAAGTTCAACCAAAGTATTAGGCGATGGAAATAACCTTACTATATGTACACCACATATCGGGATAACTAACACAGTCATGAAAGAAGTGGCCTGTCGCAGGAAGGGAAACCCGGAAGACCAGACGGTTTGGCGGTTGCAGGTCTGAGACTCCCTTGCGAGGAAAAAGGCTGTTCTTTTAAGCGGAGAGAGAGTAAACTTTTTTGTTAATTTTCGACTTATCGTGTGACACTAATAACGTACTGTGGGTATTTCCGCTTTCCGCCTTCTCCTAATTAAAAATGGCACAAAGAAGATTTTATTAACACCCTGCATCAAAAGGAAATCGCAAATGAATACCGAAAGACTGCAATAGGATTACGCGTACCCTCATTTTGAAGATGAAGTCTATTTTGATCGAGGGCTTATTGCTAAATACTTGGGCTTATTTTATACTTGCTATTTCACAGAACGAATACACAGGGTATGTTGTACTAAGAAGCTATTATAACACATTAAAATAATTACGGATTATGACGGGCCCCTGATATAAAATTTTTTGATTTATATTTATACATATATATACATATGTGTATATATTATAAATATATCCATAACACCACTTTACACTATTTTAGTATATATATATGTATAATATATTATATATATATATATATATATATATATATATATATATATCATATATTTATGCATGTATATATACGTACCACATATACATATACGTGTTTAAAATTATAAAAATATGCATTCATATGTTTCTAAAGGAAAAGATCTGACCTATATATCGATTTGTGGAATAGATCCAGTCATGCGGTCTAGAAAAGTAAGAAGACTTGTGATTCGTAGGGCAGATGAGGGCGTGCGGAAGATAATTTCATTTGGAAAAAATGTCCCGTAGTATTTTGAGCAAATTTTGACTGGATAGCTTCCTAAATCCGCAATATTTATAAAATATTAACACTTTCAAAAGTTGCATGCGTGTGCACAATTAATTCGACTGTCGACTTCACGCACAACAGAGGACCGGACAGCAGGGAACAAAAATTTCGCTTTCGGGAAAGGATTAAAACCTGAACATACTGAAAAGAGCGGGCTGTTTACAACAGATTTTGCGAACAAAAGTGATGATGCGACAGTCATTAATCAAATTTACAAAACATTTATATATATATATATATATTAATATAATAATATATATATAGATATATATATATTATATATATATATATGTGTGTGTGTGTTGTGTGTGTGTGTGTGTGTGTATATACTTTTTAAAAAATTACTATCACAATATCTTTCATGTTTACGGGTAGCGGGGCCGAGCGGTCTAAGGCGCGGGTTTTTAGGCACCATCTCTTCGGAGGCGTGGTTCGAATCCCACCGCTGCCAACGATTTTGGCACTGCAATGTGCCAGGGGCGGACCCATAAGCAAGACGCGGGCGAACCAAATAACCGTAGAGTTTGGAATTTTGGACTCTGTGTGCCGGCAAGTTTCTCTCTATTTCCCAATCCGTATTTACTAGAGTTCTCTAGATCCCCAGTGGCAACCATCCATCATGTGATGAAAGTAACTTCATTATGTACCCTCCAACCCCTGGAATAACTGCCATACTGGCGGAGAGGGTGGCCTGCCACAGGATAGAAGCACGGAAGACAAAGCGGTTTGTTGGGAGTAGGTCTGAGTTTCCCTACACGAGACGGCTGGTGTTTGAGGGGGGAAAAAGAGGAATAATAATAAGTGTAATATTTCGATGGCTTATTAATACGATTTGCGATAATAAAGATAATTACTTCATTAAAACAGAAACCTATTACAAAAAGATTATTCCAAGTCCACATTGTATTTGTTTGCAATGATTTAACATGCAAAAAAAATTAAGCACTTCGTTAAACTATAACATTATTATCTTATCGTCAGTCATTGGTCTTTGTAGACACTGCTTAACGACAGAATTATTTATTTTTGGCGGTAGTATAAATCACGGGTAGTGATTAAAATTTAAATCTAAAAGCATGCAACAGATGTTTACGTACAAGATCGGCTATCGCAAGAACGTGAGGAGAGTACCTGACGGTAATTGGTTCTTTAGTGGCTGTTTTAGTAACGTAGAAATTTAGTTAGTTTATATGCGCTGTTAATATCTGCAACTAATTTTGTGAACTGATGATGTAGGTATTGCATTCTGGTTCACATATGCAGAAAGACTCCCAGTTTTGTAGCCTCAAACCTTTGTTTTTTCACTGCTTTAACGCCCACCAAATTTAGGTTAGTCACCGAAAGAAAATTGACATAAGGGTATGTTACAGTGAAAATCAGTCCCAAAAATCGTACCTACAAATTTTTCATCTTAACCGATATGGAGTTCCCCTATTTTCTTATTTTAATAGGATTCGATTTTAGATTGGAGAACGAAACGAAGATTTGCCTTTATGTTAACCGAAAGACGTATAAATAGAAATATATCCATAATATTACTCCTCTCTCTCCGCTTCAAACACTAGCCTTCTCCTCGCGAAGGGAATCTCAGACCTGCGACCACCAAACCGTCTTGGCTTCAGTGCTTCCTTCCTACAACAGACCACATCCTCCACCACTGTGGCAGTTATCCCAGGATATGGTGTGCATAATGCGTTCGTTGCTGCTGGGAGAACTAGAGAACCTATAGAATTACATATGTTTTTGCGTAAGGTGAACGGCAAAGAGCGAAGTCTGGAGAGGATATAACCTTTACTCGGTTCCTGTGCGAGAAACACAAAGCAGGGTAGTTGAAGTGAACACGTGATGAGACCCTTGACAATGTGACGAAAAATGAAAAGATATGACCTATATTGATTCGTTACAAGGATCAGGTCACGCGGTTGAAATAGTGAGATGATATGATTTTCAACCTGGGTTTCGTAGGGCAGATGAGGTCGTAAGGAAGATATTTAATTGGGGAAAAAATACCGGTAAGTAATTTTAGGTTACTTCATCAATGGGCATGGGGAATTGACTGACTTAATTCCCAAAATATCATTTCCATGTCATTTAACCCAGACCCCCTACATTTATGATGATTAATGTATGTGTGTGGTAACATAAGTATATATATTATATATTTATATATATTATATATATATAATATATATATATATATAATAAGATTTTTATATATATGGAAATTCTGTATTTCCTCCAGCATCAACCAGTGTATTCCCCGGGAATATGTGTACACCAGAAATTTCTGGATGGATAGGGGCCTGTAGCAGGAAAGAAGTGTCGAGGGCTTCCTGGGTTTAAGGAGGAATAATCTTTTGCGTTATAATTTTTTTATTACTTATTATGATATGCCAATAAGAACGTACATACGAGCACTTCCTGTTTCGTCCCTTTCCCCAAAGAAAAACGAGCCTGTTACGAGTTCCGCCTTGCTCATTATGATAAGATAATTATCCTTTAAAATCGTCACGGAAAGATCGTGACCTGGCTAAATATGTCATTAAGCTGCTGGAATAAACTTACAGCATTCAGCAAGTAATTAAACGTGAACAGGTAACAGGATGTTGAAGATTGGCAGACATTGCTACATTAATCTAATTTCACTCACTGTGATCAATTATCCTACCAATAAATAAATGAAGTTAATCCTGTCCCCATAAGTTTATCGATTTTTGCAAAGGCCAATGGGGGACGGCATTTGCCAACTTTCAAAGATGCTATTTTTTTCCTTTACTATAAGAAAGTCTTGCAGTAATCCTGCGAAGGGCTATTCCTGTTCCGTAATAATGTTATCGAGTTCTGCGAACCATGAGCGACGGTTTTGTATTAAATCATTATCCCAATTTTGCGAAGCCTTTTTTTATCCATGTTTATTATTATCACAAATGGGTTTTCATATTCTCGTAGGTAGCGTGGCCGAGCGGGCTAAGGCGCTGGTTTAAGCAAACCAGTCCTTCGGAGGCGTGGGTTCGAATTTTCCCCCCGCTGCCAACGATTTTGGCACTGCATGTGGCAGTGGTCGGCCATAAGCAGATCCGGAGAACGCCGCCTTTTGCAAATCACACTCAACTCACCTTTTGGCCAGACTACGGCGTCCAGTCAAAAAGAAAAAATCCCGGGCTGGGTTCG
>NW_023660884.1:14831-23258 GCF_015228065.2 Penaeus monodon
CCCTTTTGAATTTATATTTCGCATACTATTTGCTCAAGAATCAATGTTAAAACCATAAAATAAGTCACATCTTGCACATCGCATGCATATCAGAGACCTGATCACAGTGAACACTTAACAAGTTCTCTGCAACTTGTTTCTCCACACATGAAACGAGTGACCGGTTATCGTCTCCAAACTTTGACCTTTTGCAAAATTCAACCAAAGTATTAGGCGATGGAAATAACCTTATATGTACACCACATATCCAGATAACTAACACATCCTGAAAGAAGTGCCTGTCGCAGGAAGGAAGCCGGAAGACCAGACGGTTTGGCTGTGCAGGTCCGAGACTCCCTTCGCGAGGAGGAGGCTGTCTTCTAAGCGGAGAGAGAGGAGTAATCTTTGTGTATATTTTTGACTTATCGTTGACAGTAATAAACGTACATATGGGTATTTCCGTTTTCGCTTCTCCTAATAAAAGAAGCTATATATACACCCTGCATTAAAAAGGAAATTGCAAATGAGTACCTAAAGCGCGATAGGATTACGCGTGTCAGTCATTTGAAGATGATTTGATCGAGTTTTATTGCTAAATACTTGGATTTATTTATACTTGTATTTCACAGAACGAAGACACGAGAAATGAGCAGGATATGTTGTACTAAATGCTATTATAACAATAAAAAATAAATAACGGATTAATGATCGGGCCTGATATATTTTATATTTAATTTATACATTAACATATAAATATATACATATATATAGTATATATTATAAATATATGCATAACATGACTTTACAGTATTGTAGTATATACATTACATATATGTATATACTACAATACTGTAAAGTCATGTTATGCATATATTTATAATATATACATATATATATGTATATATTTATATGTATATGTATAAATATAAATATAAAAATATATCACGGCCCGATCATTAATCCGTAATTATTTTTTAATATGTTATAATAGCATTTTAGTACAACATATCCTGCTCATTTGCTCGTGTCTTCGTTCTGTGAAATAGCAAGTATAAATAAATCCAAGTATTTAGCAATAAAACCTCGATCAAAATCATCTTCAAAATGACTGACACGCGTAATCCTATCGCAGGCTTTAGGTACTCATTTGCAATTTCCTTTTTAATGCAGGGTGTATAAAAGCTTCTTTTTAATTAGGAGAAGGCGAAAACGGAAATTCCCCATATGTACGTTTATTACTGTCACACGATAAGTCAAAAATATACACAAAAGATTACTCCTCTCTCTCCGCTTAGAAGACCAGCCTCCTCCTCGC
Organism: Penaeus monodon; assembly: GCF_015228065.2. NCBI lineage: Eukaryota > Metazoa > Arthropoda > Malacostraca > Decapoda > Penaeidae > Penaeus > Penaeus monodon. The sequence goes on from NW_023660884.1 coordinate 16,126, forward strand.
GAAGGGAGTCTCGGACCTGCAACCGCCAAACCGTCTGGTCTTCCGGGCTTCCTTCCTGCGACAGGCCACTTCTTTCAGGACTGTGTTAGTTATCTGGATATGTGGTGTACATATAAGGTTATTTCCATCGCCTAATACTTTGGTTGAATTTTGCAAAAGGTCAAAGTTTGGAGACGATAACCGGTCACTCGGTTTCATGTGTGGAGAAACAAGTTGCAGAGAACTTGTTGAAGTGTTCATCGTGATCAGGTCTCTGATAGTGCGATGCGATGTGGCAAGATGTGACTTATATTATGGTTTTTAACATGTGATTCGTTGAGCAAATGAGGTCATGCGGAAATTATTTACAAATATCATTAATGGGTATTTTAAGAATTGGGATGTTTATATTTTTTCGCCTTAGTGATTATTAATAATATTCCTCTTCTTGTTATTGCCAAATATCTGAAGAGAAAATATACGCTTGTACAATGTGTTAGTATAGTGTCCATCAAGGCTATTTATTAAGCGTCATTCGCCATAAAATGTATTCCAGTATTTTGCAGAATTTTGTTATCTGATAAGAAGGCTTAAAAATATATGATATATCCAGAAATTCTACTACTGATCTTTGAGAAATCAGAACCTTGAGAGGGTATACGATACTAAAATCTTCTGGCTATAATACCGAAGTAACTTATCAGTTTCAACGCTTTAACCTACCGCACAGTGTCTGATTTTAGTTGTATTCATTTTCAATTTTTAATGTAAGTAGAAAACATCTTCTTTAGTGGAGACAAGGAGTGGGAACCCCTTGATGTGATACGCTGTAGTTTTTGTGTACTTACGATGTATTGGTAATGTTATTCTTGTAGACAAGCTACTTGCAGAACGTGATAAGCATTTGTGATAGTAATAAAATGGGTAATTAATAAAGCGCTTCGTAAAAAATTGATAGAATGATTTTATGATATGCACCGTCACTCATTGTTCTTCGTAGATACTCGATAATATTGTTATAGTGACAGTTGTCATACTGAGAGGGAAACGAAATTACTTATATAACAACTATCCTATACTTAGGTTTGATTTCTTCCAGATAAAAGAATAGTTTTGTTTATGCAGCCCAGTCGCTCTGCTGTGTGAGTTCGAAACGCTTTAATTTCGTATCTTATTGTGGATGTTTTCCTTTTCATGTTTGTGTACAGGTTACTGTGTTTGTTCAAATGTATATCATCAAGTGCACTAATGCCGGATGATTTTTTTTATATAATTTAGCTTGCACTCACATGTGCATCTGCATACATATATGCATGCATATATACAGGTACATAAATGGGTTATATTAAAGAGAGCATATTAACTAAAAATTAGTAAGTTAGTAGACGCGCACGCGCGCACACACACACATACTCACACACGCTCGTATTTTACTCACTGGTGTGTCGAATATGTTTTATTACCAGCCGATGTGCCGCTCTTCTCAGTTTTGGTTGGCCCAGAGAGTCCTCTTTCTGCATATGTGAACCAGAAATGCAATACCTACATTCATAAGTTCACAAAATTAATAGCATACATTGAACGTGTATATAAACTGAAATTTCTACGTTACTAAAACAGCCACTAAAGACCCAATACCGTCAGGTACTCTCCCCACTTTGTTCTTGCGACAGCTGATCTTGGACGTAAGCCTACTTTTTAGATTACTTTCAATCCCTACAGTGAATTATACTACCGATAAATAAGTTATGCAGATTCTGTCGTTATGCAATGTCTAGAAAGACCAATGAGTGACGGTAAAATGATTATGTCACGGTTTAACGAAGTGCTTAATTTTTATGGTATCCTAATGCATTGCAAACAAATGCAATGTGGACTTGGAATTACATGCCATCGAGTAGACTTCCTTTTTTTAATAATGTTTTTGTTGCATGTTTCTGTTTTAGTGAAGTAAAACAAAATTGATCTCGGTCGTGTTTATGTTATTACCCCCAAATCTTATTACTAAGCCATGGAAATCTTACACTATTAATATTACCCCTCTTTTTTCGCCTCAAACACCAAACCGCCTTGTCTTCCGTGCTTCCATCCTGTGGCAGGCCACCGCCTCCACCACTGAGGCAGTTATTCCGATTAATTTTGGCTATCTACATAAAAACTTTTATCATGATTATCTCCATATGCTTAACATAACACATGACATAACAATTTTGACTGCGTAATAAATTTACTATGATCTGCTTGCGACGGAGAGCTAAGTTTGGTGTGTACAAAATAAGGTTACTTTCATCACATAGTGCCACTGGTGGATCTAGAGAATCTCTAGTAAATATGAGTACCTGTAAACATGAGCATTTATGATACTTGTGATACAAGTATTTGCGATAGTAATTAAAAAAATAATTAAAAGATATAGAAAATATAGTTTAGTAAAATTCTGATACAATGATTTTGTCGCATCACTCATTGGTCTTCGCAGATACTCGATAACATTGTTATGATGACAGGATTAACCCAAATTATGTATTGGTAGCACAAATCATAATATTGAAAGTGAAATGATATTGTCTTAAGAAAACATCTGATGTAAACAGCCCGACTCTTTTCAGATATGTTCAGGTTTGATTTCTTCCAGATAAGCGAATAGTTTCGTCCATGCTGTTGGGTTTCGCTCTTTTAGATGAGTGAAGTCCGGCAGACGGATTTAAGTGTGGCTGTCTCCTTTGTATCTCTGGGTACACGTTACTAACTTTGTGTCTGTTCTCATATGAATCTATGCACCCCCTCCCACACACATATATGTGTGTATATATGTATATATATTGTGTGTTTGTGTTTATATATATATATATATATATATATATATATATATATATATATATATATATATGCATATATGCATATATATGTATATATGTATATATATGTATATATATATATATGCATATATGTATATATATATATGCATATATGTATATATATGTATATATGTATATATATGTGTGTGTTTGTGTGTATATGTATATATATATATATGCATATATTATATATATGTATATGTATATATATTGTGTGTGTTTGTGTGTATATGTATATATATATGCATATATGTATATATATGTATATATGTATATATATTGTGGTGTTTGTGGGTATATGTATATATATATGCATATATGTATATATATGTATATATGTATATATATTGTGTGTGTTTGTGTGTATATGTATATATATATGCATATATATATATGTATATATATGTATATATGTATATATATTGTGTGTGTTTGTGGGTATATGTATATATATATGTATATATGTATATATATGCATATATGTATATATATATGTATATATGTATGTATATGTATATATATATGTATATATATTCATATATGTATATATATGTATATATGTATGTATATATATATGTATATATGTATGTATATATATGTATATATATGTATTTAAATGTATATATGTAATACACACAAATGTAGGGCATTTGGGTTATATAACTGAAATTAATTGATGTTTTATATATTTTGCGAATTCAGGTAGCACGCTCGTCTAGTGTTAGTGCAATTACCTATGACTGATGAAAACATTCCAGTAACATTCCTTTACATACCTACCGGCATTTTTCCGCACGACTTCCGCACGAATCACAGGTTGAAGGTCTACAGATCTTACTATGCTAAACCGCGGCCCACTCATTAGTCTGTAATATTTTTTATATATTTTAAATGGCATCATAGTACAACATATTCTGCTCATTTCCTCGTGTATTCGTTCTATAAAATAATTAGTATAAATAAGCTCCAATATTTCAAGAAAAAGACCTCGATCAAAATCGACAAAATGACTGACACGCTTAATCCTACCACAGTCTTTGATTTTAAGTATTCATTTGCAATTTCCTTTTTAATGTAGGATGCATATATAGCTTTTTTGGAGAAGACGAAAACGGAAATAGCCATATGTACGTTTATTATTGTCACATGATAAGTCGGTAATATACGCAAAGGATTACTCCTCTCTCTCCACTTAAAAGACCAGCCTTCTCCTCGCGAAGGGAGTGTCAGACCTGCAACCGCCAAACCGTCTGGTCTTCCGGTCTTCCTTCCTGCGACAGGCCACTTCTTTCAGGACTGTGTAAGTTATACCGATATGTGGTGTACATATAGTAAGGTTATTTCCATCGCCTAATAATTTGGTTGAATTTCCCAAAAGGTCAACGTTTGGAGACCATAACTGGTCACTCAGTTCCATGTGTGGAGAAACAAGATGCAGAGAACTTGTTGAAGTGTTCATCGTGATCAGGTCTCTGATAGTGTAATGAGCTGTGGCAAGATGTGACTTATATTATGTTTTTTAACCTTGTGATTCATTGAGCAAATGAGGTCATGCGGAAATAATTTACAAATGTCATTAATGGGTATTTTGAGAACTGGGATGTTTATGTTTTTTCGCCCTTAGTGATTATTAATGATATTCCTCTTCTTGTTATTGTTAAATATCTGAAGAGAAAATATACACTTATACAGTGTGTTAGTATAGTGTCCATCAAGGCTATTTATTAAGCGTCATTCACCATATAATGTATTCCAGTATTTTGTAAAGTTTTGTTAACTGATAAGAAGGCTTTAAAAATATATGATAAATCCAGAAATGATAGATCTTTGAGAAATCTGAACCTTGAGAGAGAATACGATACTAAAATCTTCTGGCTATAATACCGAAGTAACTTATCAGTTTGAACGCGTTAACCTACCGCACAGTGGCTGATTTTAGTTGTATTCATTTGCAATTTTTAATATAAGTAGAAGACAACTTTAGTGGAGACAAGGAGTGATGATGTGATACGCTGTAGTTTCTGTGTACTTACTGATGTATTGGTAATGCTATTCTTGTAGACAAGCTACTTGCAGAACATGATAAGCATTTGTGATAGTAATAAAATGGATGAATAATAAAGCGTTTCGTAAAAAATTGATACAATGGTTTTATGATATACACCGTCACTCATTGTTCTTCGCAGATACTCGATAATATTGTTATAGTGACAGAATTAACCAAATTATTTATTAGTTATACAGTTATCATACTAATAGGGAAACGAAATTGCTTATATAACAGCTATCCTATACTTAGGTTTGATTTCTTCCAGATAAAAGAATAGTTTTGTTTATGCAGCCAAGACGCTCTGCTGTGTGAGTTCGAAACGCTTTAATTTCGTATCTTATTGTGGGTGTTTTCCTTTTCATGGTTGTGTACAAGTTACTGTTTTTGCTCAAATGTATATCATCAAGTGCACTAATGCCGGGCGATTTTTTATATATCATTTAGCTTGCACTAACATATGCGTGTACGTGTATGCGTGTGCATATGCATACATATATGCAGGCATATATACAGGTACATAGATGGGTTATATTAAATAGAGCATATTAACTGAAATTAGTAAGTTAGTAGACGCGCACGCGCGCACACACATACTCACACACGCTCGTATTTTACTCACTGGTATGGCTTTCATATTGCATGTTATAGTTAGCATATACCATTATGTGTGTCAAATATGTTTTATTACCAGCCGATGAAATCTGAGTAGTGGAACCCGGTGGCGGATTATCTTCCAAATTGTTATAGAAAGCATATAACAAAATAACTAATGACGCCGCGGGAATTATTTTCACGTGACAGTCAGTTCGTAGCTTTACTGGTAATTACAAACCTTCAGGTCAGTAGATTGGAGTTTGCGAAGGCGAGATTCCACTGAGATTCTGCTGTTGCTTCTGCTAATAGCCGTCGATTAGCCACATTATTACTCTTAATGAAAAAGTATTTTAACGATTAAAGGTGCAGTAGATATGGAAGCGTCGGTCACACACATTTTCCGAAGATGAAAATTAAATGTTGCGTCTTTATGTTTACTAATGTCCTTCAGAAGATGAGTCCCCGTTCTTAGCTTCAAACACCGATCACTAATTGAAGGATTGTTTACATCACTTGATAGCCTGGTGGAAAAAAAACTAATTAGATACGGACATGAGGTAAACGAAATTGACATCAATCATGTAACTGTGAGAATAAGTTGTGAAAACGGTAACTACTAAATTTATATGATTCAGTTTTAGAAGACGAAACGTAGCTAATAAATTTGTAGCTTCTTAATACAACATGAATCTGAATCTTTATGGCAAGAGGTTCTAGAATTGGAAGAGAAAACGGATATTGGTCATTTATGTTTATTATAGAATGTTGTATAAATAAGTCATAGAAAGATATCTATAATTTTACTCTTCTCTCTCCGCCTCAAAAACCAACCTTCTCCTCGCGAAGGGAGTGTCAGACCTGCGACTGCCAAACCGTCTTGCCTTCCGTGCTTCCTTTCTGCGGCAGGCCACTTCCTCCACCACTGTGGCAGTCATTCCAGGATGTGGTGTGCTTATAGTAAGGTTATTTTCATCGCATAATGCGTTGGTTGCCGCTGGAGGAACCAGAGAATCTCTAGAAGTAGGCCTGGATTCTGCGTGTGGTGATGTTGGCAAAAGAGCGAATTCTGAGGAGGATAATATCCCCTCACTCAGTTCCATGTGCAGAGAAACACGTGCCGGGAAAGTTGAAGTGAACATCGTGCTCAGTCCTTTGATAATGTGGCGAGATAGGAAAGGATCTAACATATATTGATTCGTGGAATGGATCAGGTCGTACTGTTTGGAAAGGTGAATATGTTTACCTGATTTAATATGATTTGAATCGCAGGGCAACTGAGGTCAGTAGAGTGGAGTTTGCAAAGAAAAGATTCTACTTAGACTCTGCTGTGTTGCTTCTGATAATAGCCGTGGATTAACCACATTATTACTCTTAATGAAAAAGTATTTTAATGATTAAAGGTGCAGTAGATATGGAAGCGTCGGTCACACAATTTTCCGACGATGAAAATTAAATATTGCGTCTTTATGTTTACTAATGTCCTTCAGAAGATGAGTCCCCGTTCTTAGCTTCAAACATTATCCCTCGCGGGGAAATTTCGAATGGAAATTTTTAAAAATTAAACTTATTGCAAATCGTATAATAACGTATATATTTTTATTCCCTTTCCCCGAGGAGATAGATCCCCCTTTTTCCGGTTTTTCTAAAGGGTC
>NW_023660884.1:23358-33358 GCF_015228065.2 Penaeus monodon
TTTATACAAATATAATAAAAATTTAAAAAAATATTTAAATTAATACATAAAACAAATAATATTTACATTATACAATAAAAATATAATATTTTAAAATTTATACTATATTAAAATTATAATTATGGATATTATACATAATACAGAATATATACAATATGCTACATATCCAAAACATTTTAATACATAGTTTAAGATCTTGAGAAGTTTGTGTGTACCAGAGATAAAAAGGAACCCCCACATTTAAACCCGTCTCCCGGCTTCACTCATAAAAAAAGAGCGCCCGAACAGCATGGAGAAATATTCCGTATCGGAAAAATAAAACCCTGAAATCGAAAAGAGTGGGGTTTTTTACATCAGACGTTTTTTAAGACGTTATTTCACTTTCAATTTATGATTTTTTACCCAAACATAATTGGTTTAACCGTCACCAAACAATGTTATCAATATCTGCAAAGACAATGAATGAGCGACAAAACCCTTATTAAAAATTTTTACGATCAATAGTTTCTATTTTTTTTTTTACTTATTTTTTTTTAAATTACTATCACAAATACATCCAATAAAAAAAATGAATTTATCCTTCCCCCATTTTTTTTATCGATTTTTTGAAAAGGGGCCAACTGGTGACGATTTTTGCCCACTTTCAAAAAGCTATTTTTTTCCTTTACTATAAAAATTCTTGCATTTAATAAATCAACGGCTTTATCAGGACAAGACGCGAGTCTCAGTAAAATTTTCCCTCGCAAACTCCTCTACGCCCAAAGGTTTGTAGTTCCCAAAAAAGTACAAACTGACTGTCACGTAAAAAAAAAAAAAATTCCCCAGCTAATTATTTTTATTTTCCTTTTATAACAATTTGGATGATAACCCCCCCGGGGTTCCCTACTCAATCACGGCACATGGCTGGTAATAAAAAAAATTTTGACTCTAAAGTAATGCGAACTATAACATATAATCTGAAACCATACCGTGAAAAAACGAGCGTGGTATGTGATTTTTGTGCCGGGCGTGCGGTGCGTTTTCTGACTTCATATTTAGTAAATCCCCCTATTTAATTAAACCCCTTTTGAAAAGTGTATATGCAGCATTGTTATCTATGCATATGCATATGCACACACATACACATACCATTATTAAAAAAAGTATGTGATGAATAGTTATAAAAAAAATCCTCGGGATTTAATGCACTTGATTATATGATTTGGGCAAACTAAAGTGTACACAACATGAAAAGGAAAAAAATCCCAATAAAAATAAGAAAATTTAAAAAGTTTTGAACTCACACAGCGTGCACTGGACTGCCTAAACAAAAATATTTTTTTTTCGGGAAAAAATCAAACTTAAAATATAGGATAGTGTATATAAGCAATTTGTTTCCCCCTCAGTAAGATAACGGGACAAATAATAAAATATTGGGTTAATTCTGTCACTATAACAATTTTGAGATTACAAGAACAAGGGGTGACGGGGTATATGATAAAATATTTTACAAATTTTTACAAGCGCTTTTTTATTTAACCATTTTATTACTATACAAATGCATCATTCTTTCAAGGTTAAATTTTTAAAAAATCTATCATTTTTGGGGTTATAAAATATTTTTTAGCCTTTTTACGTAACAAAAGGGTTTTTAAAAAACTGGAATACATACATGGTGATGACGCTTAAAAATATCCTTTAGGACCTATACTAACCAAATTTTATAACCCCATATTTTTTCTTCAGATTTTAGCAATAACAAGAAGAGGAAAATTTTTAATAATCCCCCGGGGGAAAAAAAAAAAATAAACTCCCAATTCCAAAATAACCCCTTAAAAGACATTTGTAAATCATTTCCGCATGACCCCCCTTTTCTCAAAGAAAACAAGTTAAAAAAAAAATAAAGTCCATTCCTTTCCATCAGACCTCATCACGATGGACACTTCAACAATTCTCTGCATCTTGTTTCTCCACAATGGAACTGAGTGACCAGTTATGGGCCCCCAAACTTTGACCTTTTGCAAAGTTCAATCAAAGTATTAGGCGATGGAAATAACATTACTATATGTACACCACATATCGGGATAACAAACACAGTCCTGAAAGAAGTGGCCTGTCGCAAGAAGGAAGCCCGGAAGACCAGACGGTTTGGCGGTTGCAGGGCTGAGATTCCTTCGCAGGAGAAGGCTGGGCTTTTAAGCGGAGAGAGAGGGGTAATCTTTTTGGGATATTTCGACTTATTTATGTGACAATAATAAACGTACAAATGGGTATTTCCGTTTCGCCTTCTCCTAATTAAAAAGCCACAAAGAAGATATATATACACCCTGCATTAAAAAGGGAAAATTTCAAATGAATACCGAAAGACTGCAATAGGATTACGCGTGTCATCATTTTGAAGATGAAGTCTATTTTGATCGAGGGGCCTTTGCTAAAATACTGGGCTTATTTATACTTGCTATTTCCAGAACGAATACACGAGGATATGGTTTTACTAAAAGCTTATAACACATTAAAAAAATAATTACGGATTAATGAGCGGGCCGTGATATATTTTTATATTTATACACATATATATATACATGTGTATATATTATAAATATATGCATAGCACGACTTTACAGTATTGTAGTATATATATGTATATGTATATATATAATATATATATAATATAACTACAAAATATACATATACTGTATATATTATAAATATATGCATTCATATGTATTCTAAAAGGAAAAGATCTGACCTATATCGATTCGTGGAATAGATCCGGTCATGCGGTCTAGAATAGTAAGAAGACCTGTGATTCGTAGGGCAGATGAGGTCGTGCGGAAAGATATATTTCATTTGAAAAAGTGTCAGTAGGTATTATGAGCAATTGTGACTGGATTGCTACCTAAATCCGCAATATTTATAAAATATTAATCACTTTCAAAAGTTGCATGTGTTTGCCACATTAATTCGACGGGTCGGACTTCACGCACATAACAGAGCGACCGGACAGCATGAACAAAAATTTTCGCTTATCAAGAAGAATTAACCTGAACATATATGAAAAAGAACGGGCTGTTCCAACAGATTTTTGCGAAGACAAGTGAGTGATGCGACAGTCATTTAATCAGAATTTTTCGAAATACTTCATATAATATTTATATACTTTTTTTAATTACTACACAATATCTTCATGTTTACAGGTAGCGTGGCCGAGCGGTCTAAGGCGCTGGTTAAGGCACCAGTCTCTTCGGAGGCGTGGGTTCGAATCCCACCGCTGCCAACGATTTTGGCACATGCAATGTGCCAGTGGCTGGCCCATAAGCAAGACGCGGGCGAACCAAAATAACCGTAGAGCTTGGAACTTGACTCTGTGTGCCGCAAGTTTCCCTCTATTTACAATCCGTATTTACTAGAGATTCTCTAGATCCACCAGTGGCAACCATTCCATCATGTGAAGAAAGTAACTTCAGTATGTACCCTCCAAAACTCTGGAATAACTGCCATAGTGGCGGAGACGGTGCCTGCCACAGGGTAGAAGCACGGAAGACAAAGCGGTTTGTTGGGAGTAGGTCTGAGTCTCCCTAAAGGGGCTGGTGTTTGAAAGGGGGGAAAGAGAGAATAATAATAAAAGTGTAATATTTCGATGGCTTATTAATACGATTTGCGATAATAAAGATAATTATGAAAACAAACCTATTACAAAAAGATTATTCCAAGTTTCCCAAATTTTATTGTTTGCAATGATTATCCTTCACGCGAGGGGTAATGTTTTAAGCTAAGAACGGGGATCATCTTCTGAAGGACATTAGAAAAAGACGCAAAATTAATTTCATCGGCGGAAATGTGTGTGACCCCGCTTCCAATCTACGCCCTTTAACGTTAAATACTTTTTCATTAAAAAAATAATGGGGTTTTAATCAGGGCTATTATCAAAAGCAACCAGCAGAGTCTAAGTAGAACTTTTTTTTGGAAAACTCCACTCTACTGACCCAGTTGCCCTGCGATTCAAATCATATTAAATCAGGTAAACCATATTCCCCTTTTCCCAAAAACAGTACACCACCTTCCACGAAACAAAATGTTAGATCCTTTCATCCGCCACTTACAAAAGGACTGGCCGATGTTCACTTCAACTTTCCCCGGGCCGTTTTCTTGCACATGGCTGAGTGAGGGGTTATTGCCTCCTCAGAATTCGCTCTTTTTCCAAATACCACACGCGAATCCCGGCCCACTTTTAGAGATTTCTGGTTCCCCCAGCGGGAACCAAAGCATTTTGGATGAAAATACCTTACATAAAACACCCAAAACCCGGAATGACTCCACATGGGGGGAGGAAGTGGCCGCCCAGAAAGGAAGCACGGGGAAGGGAAACAGTTTTGGCAGTCGCAGGCTGAGGTCCCCCTTTGCGAGGAGAAGGTTGGTTTTTTGAGGCGGAGAAGAAGAGTAAATTATAGATAATTCTAGACTTATTTACACATTTATAATAACATAAATGACAAATCCTTTTCTTTCACTAGAACTCTCGCCATAAAGATTCGATTCTGTGTATAAGAAGCACAAATTAGTAGCTACGTTTCTTTCTAAAACTGAATCCATAATTTAGTAGTACCGTTTTCACAATTATTCACGTCCCATGATGATGTAAATTTCTTTTCCCTCATGTCCGTATCAAATTAGTTTTTTCCCCCAAAGGCTAATCAAGTGTTTAAAATAACCCTTCAATAGTGATCGGGGGTTTGAAGCTAAAACGGGACTCATTTCCATATCAAATGCAGCCTTTATGTTAAAATACTGTTTCATTAAGAGTATTGTGGCTAATCGACGGCTATTAGTAAGAAGCAACACAGCAAAGTCTCAGTGGAATCTCGCCTTCGTAAACTCCCAATCTACTGACCTGAAGGTTTGTAATTACCAGTAAAGCTCGAACTGACTGTCACGTGAAAAGAATTCCCGCGGCGTCATTAGTTATTTTTTTATATGCTTCTATAAAAATTTGGAAGATAATCCGCCACCGGGTTCCACTACTCCAATTCACGGTACTGGCTGGTAAAAAAATATATTTTGACACACAAAATGGTATATGCAAACTATAACATGCAATATGAAAGTCTTACCAGTGAGTAAAATACGAGCGTGTGTGAGTATGTGTGGTGCGCGCGTGCGCGTCTACTAACTTACTAATTTCAGTTAAATGCTCTATTAAATATAAACCATTTATGTACCTGTATATATGCTGCATATTGTATGCATAGCACCATGTGAGTGGCAAGCTAAATGATATATAAAAAATCATCCGGCATTAGTGCACTTGATATACATTTAAGCAAAAACATAACTTGTACACAAAACATGTAAGGAAAACTCCACAATAAGATACGAAATTAAAGCGTTTCGAGGACTTGGCTGCATAAACAAAAACTATTCTTTATCTGGAAGAAATCAAACCTAAGTATAGGATAGCTGTTATATAAGCAATTTCGTTTCCCTATTGGGATGATAACTGTATAACTAATAAATAATTTGGTTAATTTTGTCACTATAACAATATTATCGAGTATCCCGCGAAGAACAATGAGTGACGGTGTATATCATAAAAAAAATTGTATATTTTTTTACGAGACGCTTTATTATTCATCCATTTTATTACTATCACAAAAGCTTATCATGTTTGCAAGTAGCTTGTCTACAAGAATAACATTACCAATACATCAGTAAGGGAAACAGAAACTACAGCGTATCACATCATCACTCCTTGTCTCCCAAATAAAGATGGGCTTCACTTATTTTTAAAAATTGCAAATGAATACACCCAAATCGGCACCTTGCGGTAGGTTAAAGCGTTCAAACTGATAAATTACTCGGTATTATAGCCAGGAGATTTTAGTTTAAAGATTCTCTTCAAGGTTCTGAAATTTTCAGTAAAAGAATTTCTGGAATTGTCATATATTTTTAAGGGCCTTCTTATCAGATAACAAATGTTTGGCAAAAATATGGAATACATTTTATGGTGAAGGGACGCTTAATAAATATCCTGAGGGGACACTATACAAACACATTGTATAAGGTATGTTTTCTCTTCGATAACAAGGAGGAATATTATTAAAAATCCCTAGGGCGAAAAAACAAACCCATCCCATTCTAAAATACCCATTAATGATATTTGTAAATCATTTCCGCATGACCTCATTTGCTCAATGAATCAAAACGTTAAAAACATAATATAAGTCACATCTTGCCACATCTCATCAACTATCAGAGACCTGATCACGATGAACACTTCAACAAGTTCTCTGTATCTTTTTTATCCACACATGGAAATGAAGTGACCGTTATTGTCTCAAACTTTGACCTTTTGCAAAGTTCAAACCAAAATATTAGGCGATGGAAATAACTTACTATATGTACACCACATATCGGGATAACTAACACAGTCCTGAAAGAAGTGGCCTGTGCAGGAAGGAAGCCCGGAAGACCAACGGTTTTGGCGGTTGCAGGTCTGAGACTCCCTTCGCGAGGAGAAGGCTGGTCTTTTAAGTGGGAGAATAGAGGAGTAACTTTAGGGGTATATTACCGATTTTCATGGTGACAATAATAAAAGTACATATGGCTTTTTCCCTTTTTTTCGCCCTTTCTCCAAAAAAAAGCTTTATATATGCATTCTACATAATAAAGGAAATTGCAAATGAATACTTAAAATCAAAGACTGTGGTAGGAATTAAGCGCCCTCAGTCTTTTATGATTTTGATCGAGGTCTTCTTGAATATTGGAGCTTATTTATACTAATTATTTCATAGAACGAATACACGAGCAAATGAGTAGAATATTTTGTACTAAGATGCTATTGAAATATATAAAAATTACAGACAATGAGTGGGCCGGATAATAGTTTCAGTCGCTAACGAAAAATAAAGACTGGCATAACATGACTTTACAATATTGTAGCATATAAAACTGAATTCATTTCGGTTACTATTTTAAGAATGTGAATAATATTGGGTATATATATATATATTAAAAATAATATTATATAATATATATATAATATATATTAATATGCATTCCAAAATATCTAAAAGGAAAAAGATTCTGATCTATATCGTTTAAATAGAATGAATCAGTTCACGCGTTTAAAAGTAAGAAGCCCTTAGACCTTCAACCTTGTTTCGAAGTCGTGCGGAAAATGCGGTAGTATTTTAAGGAATGTCACGGGAAAATTTTTATCAGCATAGGTAATTCACTAATGGTGACGAGCTTGCTACCAAATTCGCAAAATTATAAAACCATCAATTAATTCAGTTATTAACCAATGCCCTAAAATTTGTGTATTAACTATATATATTAAACAATATATGCTTTATTTACATATATATACATAGATATACATAGATATACATAGATATCATATATATAGATATAATACACATATAAACATATATATACCTATATTATATAATATATATATATACATATAATACATAGAATATACAACATAATACATGTATATTTACATATATTACATATATATACATACATAACTATATTACTATATACATATACATACATATCATTATATAATATATACATATTACATATATATACAATATATATATATATACATATATACTATTTTATACACAATATTATATATAAATATACAAACAAAACACACACAATATATTACATATACAACACACACACAATATATATCTATACAACACACACACACAATATTATATATATATTAAAATTATAATATATTAAATATTAAAATAAAACATATACAAACAAACACACACAATATATAAACATAACACACATACACTACATATATACATAGACACACAAAACACACTACATATATACATACACACAAATACACACACATATATACAAAATACACACAAATACAACTATATATAAATATTATTTATATTTTATATATATATATTTATTATAATTATATATATATATATACGTGCGCGCGCGTTTACTATCTTACAGTTAATATGCTCTATTTGTATGTGTATATGCACACGCATATACATACACGTTATTAAAACACTAATATGTGAGTGCAAGCTAAGTGATCTATAAAAATCACTCGGCGTTAGTGCACTTGATGATATACATTTGAAACAAAAACACAATAATGTGTAACAAACATGAAAAGGAAACATCCACAATAAGATACGAAATCAAATCGTTCGAACTCACACAGCAGTGCATGGACTGCATAAACAAAACTAGTTTTTATCTGGAAGAAATAGGAAAAAGCTGTTATATAAGCAATTTGTTTTCTTTTCAGTATGATAACTGGTACAACTAATAAACAATTTGGATTAATTCTGTCACTATAACAATATCATCAAATATCTACGAAGAACAATGAGTGACGGTGGGATATGATAAATCATTTTATCAAATTTTTACGAAGCGTTTTTTTATTCATCCATTTTATTACTATCACAAATGCTTATCATGTTTCTGCAAGTAGCTTTTTCTACAAGAATAACATTACCAATACATCAGTAAGTAACCCGAAACTACAGCGTATCACATCAAGAGTCTCACTCTGGAAGAAATCAAAAATTAAATATAGGATAGCAGTTATATAAGCATTCCGTTTCCTCTCAGTATGATAACTGTACAACTAATAAATAATTGTGTTCAATTTTTGCCACATAACAATATTTGAGTATCTCCGAAGAACAATGAGTGATAGTGGGATATCATAAAAACCATTGTATATCAATTTTTTTACGAAGCGTTTTATTATTCATTATTCATTATTCATAGCTTGTCTACAAGAATAACATTACCAATGCATCAGTAAGTAAACAGAAACTACAGCGTATCACATCAAGGGGTTCTCACTCCTTCTCTCCACTAAAGAAGCTGTTTTCTACTTACATTAAAAATTGCAAATGAATACAACTAAAATCAGACACTGTGCGGTAGGTTGAAGCATTCAAACTGATGAGTTACTTGTATTTTAGCCAGAAAATTTTAGGGTATATTCTTTCAAGGGTTCAGATTTTTTCCAAAGATCTATCTTCTGGATTTTTCTATATTTTTAAAAAGCCTTCTTACAGTTAACAAATCTTTACAAAATACTGGAATACATTATATGGTGAATGACGCTTAATAAATAGCCTTGATGGACACTATACTAACACACTGTATAAGCGTATATTTTCTCTCCATATATTTAGCAATAACAAGAAGAGGAATATTATTAATAATCCCTAAAGCGAAAAAAAACATAAACATCCCAATTCTCAAAATACCCATTAATGACATTTGTAAATCATTCCCGTATGACCTCATTTGCTCAATGAATCACAAGGTTAAAAACCCTAATATAAGTCACAACTTGCCACATCTAATCACTATCTGGGACCTAATCACGATGAACACTTCAACAAGTTCTCTGCATCTTGTTTCTCCACACATGGAACTGAGTGACCAGTTATCGTCTCCAAACTTTGACCTTTTGCAAAGTTCAACCAAAGTATTAGGCGATGGAAATAACCTTACTATATGTACACCACATATCGGGATAACTAACACAGTCCTGAAAGAAGTGGCCTGTCGCAGGAAGGAAGCCCGGAAGACCAGACGGTTTGGCGGTTGCAGGTCTGAGACTCCCTTCGCGAGGAGAAGGCTGGTCTTCTAAGCGGAGGAGGATAATCTTTTGCGTATATTTCCGACTTATCACGTAACAATAATAAACGTACATATGGGTATTTTCGTTTTCTCCTAATTAAAAAATGGCACAAAGTAGCTATATATACACCCTGCATTAAAAGGGAAATGGCAAATGAATACCTAAAGACTGCAATAGGATTACGCGTGTGTCATTTTGATTGAGGTCTTATTGTTAAAATAGAGCTTATTACACTTGCCATTCATAGAACGAATACACGAGCAAATAAGCAGGATATGTTGTACTAAGATGCTATTATAACATATTAAAAAAAAAAAAAAAAAAAAAAAAAAAAAAAAAAAAAATATATATATATAT
>NW_023660884.1:35858-98358 GCF_015228065.2 Penaeus monodon
TATATATATGTATAATATATATATATATATATATATATAAAATTATGTATATATATATATAATATATATATATATAAATATATAATATGTATATATATATTGAGATAAAAAATTTTGTATGTATGTATGCACATATCCACATATAACCTATGCATATACACACATACATCATACACAACACACACACGCGCGCGCGCAAAATATATAATATATATATATATATAATATATCATATATATATAATATATATATATATATATATATAAAATGCATATACATATATACGCTATAACATACATACACATATACAATATTATGTATGTATATATATACAGATATGATATAATACATATATATATGCAACTACACACTTGGCATACATAATGCAGATATCTATATTATAAACCTTTTTAGATTCACTGATATTCTTGCTTGCTTGTTTGAGATTTGCGAAGTTCTGGCTTCGCCCGGGCCTTTTAAACTTATGGCCCCGGCCTGTGTCAGCTTTTTATGGCTGTCTCTTTTGTTGGTCTGACACTGGGTTTGCTTACCGTGGCGGTGGGATTGCCAGCAGGCGCTCCTGTACCCGTGGTGTAAGCATTCGCAAAATCTCTTTACCAGCACGACGGCTGTGTTCTGTGGGTTTGTTTAGGAATTGCGTGTGCACGCAATTCTCCATGTCGTGTATCAGTGTGGCGTTCGGCTCGCCGCAATGCATGCAACACCTCTCTTCATGTTCTATGATTTGTATAATCTGCCATGCACAGTGGTAACCTAGGCGCTTTCTGTGCAGAATGACTTCGGTACCTCTGTTGTTTATTTCAGAGAGTGCCAGTGGTTCATAGCCTGTGGCATCTGAGTACCAGCTG
This sequence comes from Penaeus monodon, assembly GCF_015228065.2. Taxonomy (NCBI): domain Eukaryota; kingdom Metazoa; phylum Arthropoda; class Malacostraca; order Decapoda; family Penaeidae; genus Penaeus; species Penaeus monodon. Next base: position 36,728 of record NW_023660884.1, read on the forward strand.
GCCGAGGGGAATGTCTCGTTTCCTTCTGTGAAGCTGCAGGAGGAAGGAGTTGGCCGTCACCGTACACTTCCTCCTAAGTAAACTTCGGCTCTGATGTATTATCATGGGATTTGGGGCATACCCCGGCCGATTTCGGCTATCTGTCAGAAAGCTCATTGCCTCTGATCCCTATATGGCTGGGAACCCCTTTTATGATAATTCTTCTACCCTGACCCAAGCATCCTTTGTGTTATTGTGCCGTTTTGGTTGTCGGGAGGTAGATGTTGTCAGTGGTGAGCGCTGCTGAAGACAGTCGACGGCCCTTGGGGGTCGGTGTGTATGACCACGTGACCTTTTCTCCTGGACGCGTGTCTCAGTCTCCCATGATACCCAAACTACCTCTGCCTGTACGAGGGGCGTTGTCTGTTACCCTCATGGATATTGGGCACCCCTTTGCTGCAAAGCCGGCGCCTGCAGTGTGGGTCAAGGGATCGACCGACCCGTCTGTGTAATAGGGTCAGGTCCCCGGAGGGGTGATGGTTGCAATGACCCTCGGGGTTTTCTGCCTTTAGGCTAGGCGTGCAATATTCTTTCTTTTGTTTGCCATCTCATGACCGAGAACTCTATCGGGGTTTGTGCCCACGGCGGAGCTTCGACAAAGTCAGGGTGTGGGAGTCCAGCCCTTGGCAGTAGTGGTTCTTTGAGCTGATGGCGTATTAGCACCCTGGCTGTGTGAGACAGCCGGAGTTGTTTGCAAACAGCTCGTTATTTTGTTCTAGCGTCTGACTATTTGTGTTTAGGCTTGTGTTCCTGGGAGCTGGATGACCTTGGATAAGAATTGGGCTGCCGTTAGATCAATTCGTGAGGCCAAGGGGGAAAAGGGTTTGTCTCCACTAGGAGGTTGAGGACCTTCGCGCACCTTGGGGCACCCAGATTGACCCTGGCGGCTTCTTTTTGGACTGTCTCCAATCGGTCTTTATTTTTTCTCTTTTTATCCCAATCAGAGCGAGGGAGGCATAGTCTACAATGGGCCTGACAGCATGTACGTGAATGATCTTAGTACTCTGTGTCTGGCCCTATGCGCCCTTCCACCATTACTCTCCATGACAGACAGTCTTGCCTTTGTTGGGTCAAGCGGGTACTGGACCTCCTGGCGGAAGGAGAGGGTCCGGTCTACCCTTTACCCCAAGGTACAGGTATTCCGAACCCACTCCAAGTCCATTCCCTGGATTTTCAGACTTGTCCCTTTGGAACTCTCGGGTCTCAAAGCCATGGCCTTGGATTTGGCTGCAGAATCTTTAGTCCTGTCCTGCAACACTCCTCGGATCCCAAGTCCAGACAACGCTGGGCTTTTGTTTAGGCAGTGTGCTCCAGTGGAGATGATAGCAAGATGTCTGCATAGGAGATGATTTTGCACCCCACTGGGAGGTTTATGTTGAGGATACAGGACATTAGTGTTTTAAAAGGGCTGGACTGAGAACCCCCCCCTGTGGCGTTCCATTTTCTAGTGGCATGTGCTGTGATAGGTGCCCTTTGGAATTTGACTCTGGCTGTTCTTTTCGTAAAGTAGTCACCTATCAAGCCAAGAGCTTACCTCTGTTTCCCTTTTTTTGGATCAGGCTCTCCTGAATGGCAAGAGGACTTGCCAATTCGAAAGCCTTCTCCAGGTCAAGGAATACTGCCACAGATGCCCCCGTGTTTATGTCCCTCAAGAGCGTGGCTATGCTGTGCGCTGGCTCATCCCCCTGGTGAACCCGTGGAGGTGTTCGTGTGGGGCCCCCATTTTCCTTTGGAGCCGGTCAGTACCATCCTCTCGGCAGTCTTGGCCGACAGCTGAGGAGAGAGATGGGGCGGTATTTCCCCGGCTCCTTTGGTTAGGGATGGAATATGGTAGCCCTCTTCCAGCTCTGGGGTAGAGTGGAAGTTTCCCAGGACCTGTTGATGAGTTGCAGGAATGCAAGCTCACCTACCAGTCCCAGGCGGGAGATGATGGGGTAACGAGATCCCGTCATCGCCCGGGCTGAGTTGCGACTGGCTTTGTGTGCATCTCTTATTTCCCTCAGAGAAAAGATAACGTCTGAGTTATGGGGTTCGGCTGCCCTTTCTCTGATGTGAGCAAGTCTGTCTGGTGTAGGCGTTCTTGTCTTGCCCTCAGTTCGGCTGGCAGACTGTCGCTGCTCGTTCTCGCAGAGAAACTCTTGCGCCAGTCTTGGCCTCTGCCTGGGGGTCGTGGTGCGTGCATCTCGGGGCTGAGCGGCTGGTGGCTCGCTTGACCCGTTGCCATAGCTCTGAGAGGGGGGTACGGTGATCGAAAGACTCACACCATTCCACCCACTTTTCCTGCCTCACTCTGCTGGCAGTTTCCTTGGCATCCCTCACCGCCTCCTTAGGAGGGCTAGGTTGTCGGGGGTTCTTTGCCTTCGGAAATGTTTTCGGCACATGTTTACCCTGGGTTGACCCCCCTAATCTCGTCATTAAAGTACCAGGCTCCTTGTGACCCCTGGACCCAGGCCGAGTTTGGGTATGGTTCAGTGAGGCTGCCTCTCAATGGCATTTACAAGTCTGGCTTGTAGCATTTCCACATTTTCCCTCTGTGTGGGTTCATTGCTTCTCGGGACAGCGGGCCCAAGGCGCTCTGGAACGCCTGCCAGTTGGCCCTTGTCTGTTTTCCATCTTGGATTCGGTCGTGGTTTCGGCTGGGCCACTATCCATGAGGGTTGTTATAGTGCCATAATGGTCACTAGTGACGGTCTCATCGACACGCCAGCCAATCCTCTCCACCAGAGTCCCCAGTGGCCAGGGTGAGGTCCTGGGGACCCTCCTCTCACATGCGTTGGCTCCTGGCTGTTGAGGAGAGCGATCTCGGGGAATGTCTCGAGCACGTTGGCTATGTGACGGCCAGCCGCATCCGTACCCTGCAGGGAGCCAGGATGGGGGGTGGTGTGCATTGAAGTTCCCCTATGATCACTCGGTCGTGTGCTGCGGAAGCACATACCTGGCTGATGCCCTAAGCTACTACAGTGGGGCCCTGCTGTACACGTTGTACAATTTCAGGGGTCCCCCGGCCAGTTGAACTCGACGGCAAGAGATTCAACATCTTCTCCACAGTGCGGTGCATCGGCTATTGCGGAGAGGGAATTGTTGCCTTCACCAGGGTCATCAGGCCTCTTTTGCATCGGAACGTGGCAGCGCGTAGACGTGATACCTGAGAAGCGAACAGCTTCCCGCTGATAATGTCTCCTGGAGCATGACGATGTCAATGCTCCTTGATCGCACTATTGCGTGGAGGAGGGCACTCCTTGAGGAGAAGGCCACAGATGTTCCACTGCAGAATACTTAGATTGCGTGTCATGATGTTACTAATTGATAGTTACATCAGAGACATCGTCACATTCGGGTTGACGGTCGGAGTCTGACAACTCCATTGTGAGATCCTCACTGCTTGGGACTCTCTTCGGGCTGTCGGGCTATCCCTGGACCCACTGGTGGGTGGAGAGCCTTTGGTAGCTCTGCCCTTTTCGTCTTTGGCTTTTCTCGGGCCCAAAGGCTGTTTCTGTGCATTGGCGGCTTGCCTGGGCAGGCTCAGCTTCTTCTGATTCGGCTTGTGGCACTGAACAGCCCGGTAGGCTCTGCCTGTGAGGGCATAGCCTGGCTAGGCTCCCGCCTGTGAGGGCATAGCCTGGCTTGGAGAGGGGAGGGGAGTCTCGACCTGGGCTGAGGGAGAGGATTGGGCTGATTTGGCCTTCTCCCTCTTCCTTCCCTTTATGCTTTTCACCAGTCTGTTTAAGGGGTCGTCATGGCAACACTGACTGCCTTATCCGCCTTCCTCGGTCCTGGACAGGGATACTGCCACTGCTGTGAACCCCAGCAGTGATCAGGATCGACATGTCCCCCTCGTCGAAGAACATGTCTTCTGGGTCTGGGGGGGGCCGTTGTGGTGCTGTTGGAACCTTTCTTCCGTGGTTCTCTGCACTTGCTTTACTTGGGGGAAACTCCTGATTGTCGGAGATCTCCGGTTTCGGCTGGGGGGCAGCTTCCTTCTCTTAGGAGGTCGGGAAGCCTTTTCGCTTTTGTTCCTCCCCCCGACGTAGGTGCCTGGGGGGGCAGGAAAAAAAGTCTGGTCGCTTCTTAGCAGCCTTTGCCGTTTGAGGGCCGCCTCTTTCCTGACAGAGCAAGCCAGGCTCCAGGCGTGATGCCTCTTTGGCACAGTTAGGACATTTGGCGTTTTGTCCTTCTTTTCTACTTTTTGTGCCTTGATGCACACCTCGGTATTGTGTGCCTTGCTACAGACACCACATTTTGGCTGGCTGTACAGTTAGCCTGGTGGTGTCCGTACTTCTGGCACTTGAAACACCGAAGTGGTTTAGGCACATAAGTGCGTAGGTTGTAGGTACCCAGTTACCCCGATCAAGGGTGGAGCTTGGGGTACCTTTCATGGTCACCAGGACTTGCCTGGTTGGAGTCTTCCCCTTCGACAATCGGAAGCCTCCACGACCTGTGGGTGTGATGTTATCACCTCCACATCGTATGAGACTGAGAAGCCAAAGTAGCACCATCCTTGACTCTCTTCTCCTCGGGGTTCAGTGGCGAGAGGCTCACTTTCCCCCATCTTTAACTCCTTTGCTCCTGCAGGAACAAAGGGTGGCTTGATCTTTGGGCACGATGATAAAGCCTGATCTCGCGCAACCCGGATCGACCCGCCGGATTTTGCGCTGGCTCTCCAATGCCCTTACCATTTGGTAGGCATTGTCGAAGCCTTCGGGTTGTACGGGGACCTTATATTGCGGGAAACGCCTTGGGGGTCCAGACTCGCCATCAGAGTCGGACTCCGGCCTCGGCCGTTTCGGTCCGCCCTTTCGGCTTTGGGGCTTGCTCATGGAGGCACCAGCTGTTTCGGTGGTTCAGCTGGTGCTCCCGATTCCATTTCAGTGGGGGCGTCTGAGGGGGCTCAGAGAACCTTTCCTGGTTGGGTGCGGCCTGGAGGGGCCAGCACGAGAGCCATCTGTTGGACAATCTGGTGGACAGACATGTTTTTACATGATTTATTTGTCTTGTCCGCCATCTTGGCAAACAGGCATGACAGTGTCATCCTGTGGGTCGGGGTTTTCTTTTGCCACCCGGAGAAAGTTTAAGGCTTCAGGGTGGCTCCGTGGTCTGGGGCCTTGCATGGGTCGTCAGCATAAGGTTCCTGTCTGTGGGGGATTTTTATTTAGATTTTCCATGTACTTGGGAGTGGTCATTCACTCACGCCCCCACCCACACGGAGCCAACAAGGGAAACTGAGTGCTAGAACCAAAGTCTAACAGCAACAGGGGTGATGAGTGAATATAAGCAGCCAATTAGCCCATTGCAACTGGTACACACGGACGGTGTGGGTACCAACGGCAGCATGGACTGCTTGACCCTAGCCTCCCCAGGGAGAAAAGCCGATTTACCTGACCGGGCCCGGATCAGGGCCCCCTGTCTTGCCAGAATAGAGGACCAAAGAGGTGTTGCTAGCCGCAGGGCGTCTCGTGCACGGCATCGCTCAACCTCCAGGACTCCCGTCTCCAGCTCACAAGGGTGCCACGCACGGCAAACACGTGGGTAGGTGTCAACCTTGGGAGTATCCCAGAGGGGATGCCCTTCCATCTACGGACATCATTGATGGGAACACTTCTGCTCCTTCCTCAGTGAGGAAGGGGGCTCTTTCACTTTTTCCAGGCAGTTCCTCTTTCCCCTCCCCGGGGGGGACCTGTACCCTTTTCAAAGTGAATCCCTCTTTTCTCTGAAACGCCCAAAGGTTTTTCAACCTCATTGAGAAAAGAGGGGGGTCCTGCACCTGTTCCTGTCAGTTCCTTCATCCCTCTGAAAACAGCTGGTCACAGACTTTTCACCACAGTGAGGGAGAGAAATTAACATTTTTCTAGGAGGTTCCTATGGCAGGACGGTTTTGGAGGTGGATCCCTCTTCTCTCTGAAACATCCAAAGGATGTTTCACCTCAGTGAGAGAAGGGTGGGTTCTGTACCCGTTCCAGTGAGCTCCTTCATCCCTCTGGAAACAGCCAACCACAGACTGTTTCCAAACACAAATGAGGGGGAGGAGCTGACTTTTCCAGGCAGTTGTTTTGGCAGGGGAGTTAACGTGAATCCTCTTTTCTCTGAAACACCCAAAGTTTCACCTCTGATTTCTTAATAGTGTGTGCATATATATAAAAACTTCATCTGACCTCGGAGTCATAAGATGAAAATATTTCCCGTCCCCCAGTCCCCTAAAAACATTAAAAAATCTTATCCGCACGACCTCAGTTGCCTTCTATTCAAATCAATAACTTAAATCAGGTAAAAATTCACTATTCTAAACAGTACGACCTGATCCATTCCACGAATCAATATATGTTGGATCTTTCCTATCTCGCCACATTATCAAAGGGCTGAGCACGAGTTCACTTCAACTTTCCCGGCACGTGTTTCTCTGGCATGGAACTGAGTGAGGGGATATTATCCTCCTCAGAATTCGTTCTCTTGCCAACATCACCACACGCAGAATCCATGCCTACTTCTAGAGATTCTCTGGTTCCTCCCGCGGCAACCAACGCATGGTGCGATGAAAATAACCTTACTATAAGCACACCATATCCTGGGATGACTGCCACAGTGGTTTGGGGGAAGTGGCCCGCCGCAGGAAGGAAGCACGGAGGCAAGACGGGTTGGCACTCGCAGGTCGAGGGCTCCCTTCGCGAGGAGAAGGTTGGTCTTTTAGGCGGAGAGAGAGGAGTAATATTATGGATATATCTATATTTATTAACAACATTCGATAATAAACATAAACGACCAATAAACCGTTTTCCCCTTCCAATCTAAAACCTATTGCCATACAAGATTCAGATTCCATCTGTATTAAGCTACCCAAATTTTGTAGCTACGTTTCGTCTTCCAATTCTAAAACTGAATCCTATAAATTTAGTAGTAACCGTTTTCTTATTCTCACTGTTACTTGATTAATGTCAATTTCGCTTATCTCATGCCCGTATCTGACTTCGTTTTTTCCCTCCATCCACCAGGCTATCAAGTGATTTAAATAATCCTTCACTTAATGATCGGTGTGAGGGAGCGCGAAGGATAATGTTTGAAGCTAAGAACGGGTAGTCATCTTCTGAAGGATATTAGTAAACATAAAGGCGCAATATTTAATTTTCATCGTCGGAAAATGTGTGTGACCGACGCTTCCATATCTAATGCACCTTTAATCGTTAAAATATTTTTTCATTAAGAGTAATAATGTGGTTAATCAACGGCTATTATCAGGAGCAAGACAGCAGAGTCTCAGTAGAATCTTGCCTTCGCAAACTCCACTCTACTGACCTAAAGGTTTGTAGTTACCAATAAAGCTACGAACTGACTGTCACGTAAAACAAAAAAAATTCCCGCAGCATAATTAGTTATCTTGTTTTGTATAACAATGTGGATGATAATCCGCCACCGGGTTCCACTACTCAGATTTCACGGCACATCGGCTGGTAATAAAAACATTTTTACATACTTAATGTATATGCGAACTATAACATGTAATCTGAAAGCCATACCAGTGAGTAAAATACGAGCGTGTGTGAGTATGTGACTGTGTGTGCGTGCGAGCGCGCGCGTTTACTAACTTACATATTTCAGTTAATATGCTCTATTTAATATAACCCATTTTGAACCTGTGTATATGCATGCATATGGTATGCAATGCCCTATGCACACGCAGACACATACACATTATTAAAACAAGATATGTGAGTGCAAGTAAGGAGATATAAAAAATCACTCGGCATTAATGCACTTGATTTTTATAGATTGGGCAAACAGTAACGTGTACACAAACATGAAAAGGAAAACATCCACAATAAGATAAGAAACTAAATCGTTTCGAACTCACACAGCAGTGCGACTGGACTGCATAAACAAAACTATTTTTTATCTGGAAGAAATCAAACTTAAGTATAGGATAGATGTTATATAAGCAATTTTGTTTCCCTCTCAGTATGATAAATGTACAACTAATAAATAATTGGGTTTAATTCTGTCACTATAACATATTATCGAGTATCTACGAAGAACAATGGGTGACGGGGTATATGATAAAATCATTTTATCAAATTTTTACGAAGCGCTTTATTATTCAACCATTTTATTACTATCACAAATGCTTATCATGTTCTGCAAGTAGCTTGTCTACAAGAATAACATTACCAATACATCAGTAAGTACACAGAAACTACAGCGTATCACATCAAGGAGTTCTCACTCCTTGTCCCACTAAAAAAAGTGTTTAAATTGCAAATGAAACAACAGACACTGTGCGGTAGGTTAAAGCGTTCAAACTGATAAGTTACTTCGGTATTATAGCCAGAAGTTTTTAGTATCGTTTTCTCTTTTCAAGGTTCATATTTCTAAAGATCTATCATTTCTGGATTTATCATATATTTTTAAGCCTTCTTATCAGATAACAAAGGTTTTATAAAATACTGGAATACATTATATGGTGAATGACGCTTAATAAATATCCTTGATGGACACTATACTAACACATTGTATAACCGTATATTTTCTCTTCAGATATTTAGCAATAACAAGAAGAGGAATATTATTAATAATCCCTAGGGCGAAAAAAAAAACATAAACATCCCAATTCTCAAAATACCCATTAATGACATTTGTAAATCATTTCCCGCATGACCCATTTGCTCAATGAATCACAAGGTTAAAAACAAAATAAGTCACATCTCATTACCTATCAGAGACCTCATCACGATGAACCCCTTCAACAAGTTTCTGCATCTGTTTCTCCTCACATGGAAAATGAGTGACCAGTTATCGTCTCCAAACTTTGACCTTTTTCAAAGTTCAATCAAAGTATTAGGCGATGGAAATAACATTTCTATATGTACCCCCAACATATCGGGATAACTAACACAGTCCTGAAAGAAGTGGCCTGTCGCAGGAAGGAAGCCCGGAAGACCAGACGGTTTGGCGTTTGCAGGTCTGAGATTCCCTTCGCGAGGAGAAGGCTGGTCTTTTAAGCGGAGAGAGAGGAGTAATCTTTTGCGTATATTTCCGACTTATCATGTGACAATAATAAAGTACAAAGGGTATTTCCGTTTCGCCTTCTCCTAATTAAAAATGCCACAAAGAAAAAAAATTTTATTTTATACACCCTGCTTTAAAAAAGGGAAATTGCAAAGAATACCGAAAGACTGCAATAGGATTACGCGTGTCCAGTCATTTTGAAGACGAAGTCTTTTGATCGAGGCTTATTGCAAAAATACTTGGGATTATTTAATTTGCTATTTCACAGAATGAATACACGAGGTTTGTTGTACTAAGAAGCTATTATAACACTTTAAAAAAATAATTTACGGATTAATGAGCGGGCCGTGAATATTTTATATTTATATTTATACACATTTTATATACATATGTGTATAATTATTAAATAATGCATAAAACGACTTACAGTATTGTAGTATAATATGTATATGTATAATATATATATACTGTATATATATACTATATATATAATATATATATACATACACATATACTATACGTGTATATATTATAAATATATGCATTCATATGTATTCTAAAAGGAAAAGACTGAGCTATATCGATTCGTGGAATAGACCCGGTCATGCGGTCTAGAATAGTAAGAAGACCTGTGATTCGTGGGGGCAGATGAGGTCGTGCGGAAAGAAAAATTTCATTTGAAAAAAGGGCAGTAGGTATTATGAGCAATTGTGACTGGATTGCTACCTAAATCCGCAATATTTATAAAATATTAATCACTTTCAAAAGTGTGCATGTGTGTGCCACAATTAAATTCGACTGTCGGACTTCACGCACATAACAGAGCGAACCGGACCCGCATGAAAAAAAAATTATTCGCTTATCAAGAAGAAAATTTAAACCTGAACATATCTGAAAGAAACGGGCTGTTCACAACAGATTTTTTGCGAAGACAAGTGAGTGATGCGACAGTCATTATATCAGAATTTACGAAACACTTCATATATATATGTATTATTACTTTTTTTTAATTATTTTCACAAATATCTTTCTTCTACAGGAGCGTGGCCGAGCGGGCTAAGGCGCGGTTTAAGGTACCAGTCTCTTCGGAGGCGTGGGTTCGATCCCCGCTGCCAACGATTTGGCACTGCACTGCGCAGTGGCTGGGCCATAAACAAGACGCGGGCAAACCAAAAATAACCGTAGAGCTTGGAACTTGACTCTGTGTGCCGCAATTTCCCTCTATTTTCAATCCGTATTACTAGAGATTCTCTAGATCCCCAGGGGCAACCCTTCCATCATGTGATAAAAGTAACTTTATTATGTACCCTCAAACCTGGAAAACTGCCATACTGTCGGAGACGGTGGCCTGCACAGAATAGAAGCACGGAAGACAAAGCGGGTTTGTTGGGAGTAGGTCGGAGTCTCCCTAAAGGAGCTGGTTTTTGAGGGGGGAAAGAGAGGAATAAAAATAGTGTAATATTTCGATGGCTATTAATACGTTTTGCGATAATAATGATATTTAATTAAAACAGAAACCTATTACTAAAAGATTATTCCATGTACACATTGTATTTTTTTGCTATGTTTTTCCTTCACGCGAGGGATAAGTTTGAAACTAAGAACGGGGACTCATCTTCGAAGGACATTTGTAAACATAAAGACGAATATTAATTTTTATCGTCGGAAAAGTGTGTGACCGGGCGCTTCCATATCTACTGCACCTTTAATCGCTAAATTTTTTCATTAAGAGTAATAATGTGTTAATCCACGGCTATTATCAGAAGCAACACAAGCAGAGTCTCAGTAGAATCTTTTCTTTGCAAACTCCACTTACTGACCTGAACGTTTGTAATTACCAATAAAGCTACAAACTGACCTCAGTTGCCCTGCGATTCAAATCATATTAATCAGGTAAACATATTCACCTTTCCAAACAGTACGACCTGATCCATTCCCCGAATCAATATATGTTGATCCTTTCCTATCTCGCCACATTATCAAAGTACTGAGCACGATGTTCACTTCAACTTTTCCCGGACGTGTTTTCCGCACATGAACGAGTGAGGGTTATTGTCCTCCTCAGAATTTGCTCTTTGCCAACATCACCACACGCAGAATCCAGGCCTACTTCTAGAGATTCTCTGGTTCCTCCAGCGGCAACCAAGCATTATGCGATGAAAATAACCTTACTATAAGCACACCACATCCTGGAATGACTGCCACAGTGGTGGAGGAAGGGCCCGCCGCAGGAAAGAAGCACGGAAGGCAAGACGGTTTGCAGTCGCAGGTCTGAGACCCCCTTCGCGAGGAGAAGGTTGGTTTTTGAGGCGGAGAGAGAAGAGTAAAATTATAGATATATTTCTATAAACTTATTATACAACATTCTATAATAAACATAAATGACCAATATTCGTTTTCCCTTCAATTCTAGAACCTCTTGCCATAAAAATTCAGATTCATGTTGTCTTAAGAAGTACAAATTTAGTAGCTACGTTTCGTCTTCTAAAAAATGAATCCTTTAAATTTAGTTAGTAACCGTTTTCACAACTTTTTCTCACAGTTACAGATTGATGTCAATTTCGTTTACCTCATGTCCGTATCTAATTAGTTTTTTTCCCACCAGGCTATCAAGTGATGTAAATAATCCTTCAATTAGTGATCGGTGTTTGAAGCTAAGAACGGGGATCATCTTCTGAAGGACATTATAAACAAAGACGCAACACTTTAATGTTCATCTTGGGAAAATGTGTGTGACCGACGCTTCCATATCTACTGCACCTTTAATCGTTAAAAAAACTTTTTTATTAAAAGTAATAAGTTGGCTAATCGACGGCTATTAGCAGAAGCAACACAGCAGAATCTCAGTGGAATCTCGCTTCGCAAAAAATCCAATCTACTGACCTGAAGTTTGAAATTACAGTAAAGCTACGAAATGACGGTCACGGGGAAAAAAATTCCCGCGGCGTCATTATTTTTTTTGGTTATATGCTTTCTATAACAATTTGGAAAATAATCCGCCGCCGGGTTCCACTACCAGATTTCATCGGCTGGTAATAAAACCATATTGACACACAAATGGTATATGCTAAATATAACATGCAGTATGAAAGTCATACCAGTGAGTAAAATACGAGCGTCTGTGAGTATGTGTGTGTGCGCCCCGTGCGCGTCTACTAACTTACTAATTTCAGTTAATATGCTCTATTTGTATGTGTGTATATGCACACGCATATACATACACGTCATTAAAACACGTATATGTGAGTGCAAGCAAAGTGATCTATAAAAAAAATCACTCGGCGGTTAGTGCACTTGAGATAACATTTCAGCAAACACAGTAACGTGTACACAAACATGAAAACAAAATATAGTGAAAGGGCCCCGGCGAAGCCAGAACTTCGCAAATCTCAGCAGTAGCATCCAAAAAGCATCAATTGATATAACCCATTTATGTACCTGTATTTTGCCTGCATATAGGTATGCAATGCACACGCTACACATACACGCATATGTTTAGTGCAAGCTAAATGATATATAAAAAATCACCCGGCATTAGTGCACTTAAATGATATACATTTGAGCAAAAACAGTAACTTGTACACAAACATGAAAAGGAAAACATCCACAATAAGATACGAAATTAAAGCGTTCGAACTCACAAAAGCAGAGCGACTTGGCTGCATAAACAAAAACTATTCTTTTATCGGAAGAAATCAAACCTAAGTATAGGATAGCTGTTATTAAGCAATTTCATTCCTATCAGTATGAAAAACTGTATAACTAAAAAATATTTGGTTTAATTCTGTCACTATAACAATATTATCGAGTATCTGCGAAGAACAAGGGAGTGACGGTTTGTATATCATAAAACCATTGTATCATTTTTTTACGAAACGCTTTATTATTCATCCATTTTATTACTACACAAATGCTTATCATGTCAGCAAGTAGCTTGTCTACAAGAATAGCATTTCCAATACAACAGTAAGTTACACAGAAACTACAGCGTATCACATCATCACTCCTTGTCTCCACTAAAAACTGTTTCTACTTATATTAAAAATTGCAAATGAATACAACTAAAATCAGCCAGTGTGCGGTAGGTTAACGCGTTCAAACTGATAAGTTACTTCGGTATTATAGCCCGAAGATTTTAGTATCGATTCCCCTCCAAAGGGTTTAGATTTCTCAAAGATCTATCATTTCTGGATTTATCTATATTTTTAAAACCTTCTTATCATTAACAAAACTTTACAAAATACTGGAATACATTATATGGTGGGAAAGACGCTTAATAAATAGCCTTGATGGACACTATACTAACACACTGTATAAGTGTATATTTTCTCTTCAGATATTTAACAATAACAAGAAGAGGAATATTATTAATAATCACTAAGGGGGAAAAAACATAAACATCCCAGTTCTCAAATACCCATTAATGACATTTGTAAATCATTTCCGCATGACCTCATTTGCTCAATGAATCACAAGGTTAAAAAACATAATATAAGTCTCATCTTGCCACATCTCATCACACTATCAGAGACCTGATCACGATGAACACTTCAACAAGTTCTCTAATCTTGTTTCTCCACACATGGAAACTGATGTGACACGTTATGGTCTCCAAACGTTGACCTTTTGGAAATTCAACCAAAGCTATTAGGCGATGGAAATAAACCTTTAACTATATGTACACACATATCGGATAACAACACAGTCCATGAAAGAAGTCGCCTTTCGCAGGAAGGAAGCCCGAAGACCAGACGGTTTGGCGGTTGCAGGTCTGAGATTCCCTTCGCGAGGAGAAGGCTGGTCTTTACGCGGAGAGAGAGGAGTAATCTTTTCGTATAATTTCAGACTTATATGTGACAATAATAAACGTACATTATGGGTAGTATTTCCGTTTCGACCTTCTCCTAATTACAAAATGCACAAAGAAGATATATATACACCTGATTAAAAAGTAAAATTGCAAAGAATTACCCGAAAGACTGCAATAGGATTACGCGTGGCAGTCATTTTGAAGATGAAGTCTATTTGATCGAGGTCCTTATTGCTCAAAATACTTGGGCTTACTTATTACTTGCTATTCAACAGAAACGAATTACAGGAGGATATGTTGTACTAAGAAGCTATTATAACACATTAAAAAATAATTACGGATAATGAGCGGGGGGGGGGGGGGCCCCCCCTTTTGGAATTTTGAACAGTATTTTTATTATACATAATTCATACACAATATCTATATATCTATATTATATATGTGTGTGTGTTTATAAATATATGCATAAACACGACTTTACGTATTCGCTATCAAGAAGAAATTAAAACCTGAACAATCTGAAAAAGAGACTTTTTCTGTTTACAACAGATCTTGCGAAGGACAAGTGCGTGATGCGACAGTCATTTACACGAAAAACTCATATAATGTATATATACATTTTTTTTTAATTACTATCACAAAATATCTTCATGTTTACAGGTAAGCGTCGGCCGAGCGGTCTAAGGACGCTGGTTTAAGGCACCAGTTCTCTTCGGAGGCGTGGGTTCGAATCCCACCGCTGCCAACCGATTTTGGCATTGCACTGCGCCAGGGGCTGACCCATAAGCAAGACGCGGGCGAACAAAATAACCTAGAGCTTGGAACTTGACTCTGTGTGCCGAAAGTTTTTCCTCTATACAATCCGTTATTTACTAGAGATTCTCTACATCCACCAGTGGCAACCATCATCATGTTGATGAAGTACCTCATTATGTACCCTCCCAAAACTCTGGAATAACTGCCAGACTGCGGAGACGGTGGCCTGCCACAGGATAGAAGCACGAGGACAAAGCGGTTGGTTGGGAGTAGGTTCTGAGGTTCTCCCTAAAGGACACGGCTGGTGTTGAGGGGGAAACGAGAGGAAATAATAATAAGGTAATATGTCGATGGCTTATTAATACGATTTGCGATAAAAAGAAAATATTCATTAAAACAGAAAAACTATACAAAAACGAGTATTCAAGTCAACATTGTAGTTGTTGCAATGACTTAACATGCAAAAAAAATTAAGCACTTCGTAAACTATAACATTATTATTTTATCGTCAGTCAGGTCTTGCAGACACGCATAAACGACAGAATTATTTATTTTTGTCGGTAGTATAAATCACCATAGTGATTGAAGTTCTGTGGGATTATAGCCAGAAGATTTAGTATCGTATTCGCCTCAAGGTTCAGATTTCTCAAAAGATCTATAATTTCTGGATTTATCCTATAATATTGTAAGCCTCCTTATCAGATAATTTTTTTTTTTTTACAAAAATACTGGAATACATTACATGGTAAATGACGCTAATTAAATATCCTGATGGACACGAAACGAAACACATTGTATAAGCTTAATTTTCTCTCAGATATTAGCAAATACATGAAGAGGAATATTAATAATCCATAAGGCGAAAAAAACCATAAACATCCCAATTCTCAACTACCCATAATGATTATTTGTAAACATTTCCGCTTGACCTCATGTGTTCAATGAATCACAAGGTTAACAAAAACCATAATAAAGTCACTCCTTGCCACCTCTCATTACATTATCAGGACCCTGATCACGCTGAACACTCAACAAGTTCTCTGCATCTTGTTTCTCCACACAGAATGAGTGACCGGTTATGGTCTCCAAACGTGACCTTTTGGGAAATTAAACCAAAGTATAGGCGGATGGAAATAAACCTTACTATATGTACACCACATATCGGAGGATAACTAACACAGTCATTGAAAAAAAAAAAAAAAAGAAGGGCTGTTGCAGGAAGGAAAGCCCGGAAGATCAGTACGGTTGGGCGGCTGCAGGTCTGAGATTCCCTGCGCGAGAAGGCTGGTTTTTTTAAGCGGGAGGAGTAATCTTTTGCGGCTATTTACGACTTATCATGTGACCATAATAAATGTACATATGGTATTTCCGTTTTCGCCTTCTACTAATAAAAAATGCCAAAAAGAAGATATATATACACCTCTGCCTTAAAAAGTACATCGCAAATGAATACCGAAAGACTGCAATAGGATACGTGGTCAGTATTTTGAAGACGAAGGTCTATTTGATCGAGTCTTATTGCTAAAATCTTGGGCTTATTTATACTTGTATTTCACAGAATGAATACACGAGGATATGTTGTTACTAAGAAGCTATTATAACCACTTAAAAAAATAATTACGGATAATGAGCGGGCCGTGATATATTTTTATATTGGTTTATTAAACACACCGGCACATATATTTATATATATATATATATATATATATATATATATATAAAATATATATATATATATATATGGGTGTGTGTGTTGTGTGTGTGTGTTGTGTGTGTTGTATTATAAAGATATGCATCAACGACTTTACAGTATTGTAGTAATATAGATGTATATGTATAATATATTATAGATAGATATAATATATATATTATATTATATATTATAGTATATATATCTATTATATATATATTTATATTTATCTATATAAGATATTATATATATATTATATATATATCTATATATCTATATAATTATGCATGGATATATCATACACATATACATATTACGTGTATATATTATAAATATATGCATTAGATGTATTATAAAAAGGAAAAGATCTGAGCTATATCGAGTTCGTTGGAATAGATCTGTCATGCGGTCTAGAATAGTAAGAAGGACCTGTGATTCGTAGGGCAGATAAGGTCGTGCGAAAAGATAATTTCATTTGAAAATGTTGTCAGTAGATTATGAGCAATTGTGGACTGGATTGCTACCAAATCCGCCAATATTTATAAAAATAATCACTTTCAAAAGTGCATGTGTGTAGCCACAATAAAATTCGACTGTCGGAATTCACCGCACATAACAGAGCGACCGGACAGAATGAACAAATTATTCGCTTATCAAGAGAAATTAAAAACCGACCATATCTGAAAAGAAAACGGCTTTCACAACAGCATTTTTGCGAAGACAATTGAGTAATGAGACAGTCATTATATCAGAAATTTTACGAAACAATTCATATATATATTATATATACTTTTTTTAATTACTATCACAAATATCTTAATGTTGTACAGGTAGCGTCCCCCGCCATGCTGAGCGGTCTAAGGCGCTGGTTTAAGGCTACCAGTCTCTTCGGAGGCGTGGGTTCGATCCACCGCTGCCAAAACGATTTTGGCACTGCATGTGCCATTGGTGACCCATAGCAAGACGCGGTGCGAACCAAAATAACCGTTAGAGCTGAACTTGACTCTGTGTCGCAAGTTTCCTCTATTTACAATCAAGTATTTACTAGAAGATCTCTACATCACCAGTGGCACCCATCCATCATGTGCATGAAAAGTAAACTCATTATGTACCCTCCAAACTCTGGAATAACTGCCATACTGGCGAGACGGTGGCCGCACCAGGAATAGAAGGCACGGAGACAAAGCGGTTTGTTGGGAGTAGGTCTGAGTCTCCCTAAGGAGCTGGTGTTTGAGGGGGAAAGAGAGGAATAAAATAATAGTGTTAATATTTCGATGGCATATTAATACGATTTGCGATAATAAAGATAATCAATTAAAACAGAGACCTATTACAAAAAAGATTATTCCAAGTCCATATGTATTTGTTTGCAAATGATTATCCTTCACGCGAGGGAAAATGTTTGAAGCTAAGAACGGGGACCCATCTTCTGAAGGAAATTAGTAAACATAAAGACGCAATCATTTAATTCATCGTCGGAAAATGTGTTGTGACCGACGCTTCCATATCTACTGCACCTTTAATCGTTAAAATACTTTTCATAAGAGTAATAATGTGGTAATCCACGGCTATTATCAGAAGCAACACAGCAGCGTATCACAGTAGATCTTTTCTTTGCAAAACTCACTCTACTGAACCTGAACGTTTGTAATAACCAGTAAAGCTACGAACGACCTCAGTTGCCTTGAGCGATTCAAATCCTATTAATCAGGTAAACATATCACCTTTCAAACAGTACGACCTGATCCATTCCAACGAATCAATATATGTTCGATCCTTCCTATCTCGCCACTTATTAAAGTACGAGCACGATGCTTCACTTCAACTTTCCGGCACGTGTTTCTAGCACATGAAACATGAGGTGAGGGGTTATTGTCCTCCTCAGAATCGCTCTTTTGCCAACATCACCACACGCAGAATCAGGCCTACACTTCTAGAGATTCTCGGTTCCTTCTCCTCCCAGCGGCAAACCAACGCATTATGCGATGAAAAAATAAACCTTACTATAAGCACACCACATCTGGAAGATTGCCACAGTGGTGAGGAAGTGGCCTGCCGCGCACGGAAGCACGGAGGCAAGACGTTGGGCAGTCGCAGGCTGAGACTCCCTCGCGAGGAGAAGGTTGGTTTTTGAGGCGGAGAGAGAAGAGTAAAATTATAGATATATTCTATGAACTTATTTTATACAACATTCTAAAAAAAAAAAAATGACCAAGATTCGCTTTCTTTCCAATTTCTAGACACCTCTTGCCATAAAGATCAGATTCATGTTGTCTTAAGAAGCTACCAAATTTAGTAGCTACGTTCGTCTTCTTAAAACTGAATCCTATTAAATTAGTAGAACCGTTTTCACAACTTATTCTCACAGTTACATGATGATGTCAATTCGTTTACCTCATGTCCGTATCTAAATAGTTTTTTTTCCACAAGGCTATCAAGTGATGTAAATAATCATTTCAATAGGTCGGTGTTGAAGCTAAGAAACGGGGACTCATCTTTGAAGGGACATTAGTAAACAAGACGCAACATTTAATGTTCATCTTCGGAAAAGGTGGTGGACCGACGCTTCCATATCTACTGCACCTTTAATCGTTAAAAACTTTTCATTAAGAGTAATAATGTGGCTAATCGAGGCTATTAGGCAGAAGCAACACAGCAGAATCTCAGTGGAATTCGCCTTCGCAAACCAATCTACTGACTGAAGGTTTGAAATTACCAGTAAAGCACGAACTGAGGTCACGTGAAAGAATTCCCGCGGCGTCATAGTTATTTTGTTATATGCTTTCTATACAATTTGCGAAGATAAATCCGCCGCCGGGTTCACTACCCAGATTTTCATAGGCTGGTAATAAAACATATTGGACACAACATAATGGTATATGCAACTATAACATGCAGTATGAAAGTCATACCAGTGAGTAAATACGAGCGTCGGTGAGTATGTGTAGTGTGCGCGCGTGGCGATCTACTAAACTATAATTTCAGTAATATTATTTGATGTGGGTATATGCACACGCATATACATACACGTCATTAAACACGTATATGTGAGTGCAAGCTACGTGATTATAAAAAAAATCACGCGGCGTTAGAGCACTTGATGATATACATTTCAGCAACACAGTAACGTGTACACAAACATGAAACAAAAATATAAGTGGAAAGGCCCCGGGCGAAGCCAGAAACCTCGCAAATCGCAAGCAAGTAGCATCCAATAAGCATACCAATTGATATACCCATTATGTACCTGTATATATGCCTGCATATATGTATGCATATGCAACACGCATACAACATACACGCATCTGTTAGTGCAAGCTAAATGATATATAAAAATCACCCGGATTAGTGCACTTGAGATATACAATTTGAGCAAAAACAGTAACTTGTACACAAACATGAAAAGGAAAACATCCACAAAAGATACGAAAATTAAAGCGTTTCGAACTCCACACAGCAGAGCGACTTGGCTGCCATAAACAAAACTCGTTCTTTATCTGGAAGAAATCAACTAAGTATAGGATAGGCTGTATTCTAAGCAATTTCATTTCCCTATCAGTATGAAACTGTAAAAACTAATAAATCATTTGGTTAATTTCTGTTCACTATAACAATATTATCGAGTATTGCGAAGAACAATGAGTGACGGTGTATATCATAAAACCATTGTATCATTTTTTAGAAAACGCTTATTATTCATCCATTTTATACATCACAAATGCTTATCACGTGTTAAGCAAGTAGTTGTCTACAAGAATAGCATTACCATACAACAGTAAGTACACAGAACTACAGCGTAATCACATCATACAACCTTGTTCTCCACTAAAGCTGTCTTCTACTATATTAAAAATTGCAAATGAATACAACTAAAATCATCCACTGGCGGTAGTTAACGCGTTCAAACTGATAAGTTACTCGGTCTTATAGCCAGCAGATTTAGATCGTATTCTCTCTCTAGGATTCAGGATATCTCAAAGAATCAGTAGCATAACTTCTGGATTATCATATATTTTAAAGCCTTCTTTATCAGTTACAAAACTTTACAAAATACTGGAATCTTTATATGTGAATGACGCTTCAATAATAGCCTTGATGGACCACTATACTAACACACTGTATAAGTGTATATTTTCTCTTCAGATATATAAACAATAACAAGAGAGGAATTTATTAATAACACTAATTGTCCCCGTAAAAAAACATAAAATCCCAGTTCTCAAAAATACCCATTAATGACATTTGGTAAAATCATTTCCGCATGACCTCATTTGCTCAATGAATCACAAGGTTAAAAAACATAATATAAGTCTAATCTTGGCCAACAATCTCATCACACTATCAGAGACCTGATCACGATGAACACTTCAAAAAGTTCTCTGCATTTGTTCTCCACCACATGAACTGACGTGAACAGTTAGGTCTCCCAAACGTTGACCTTTTGGGAAATTCAACCAAAGTATTAGGCGATGGAAATAACCTACTATATGTACACCACATATCGGGATAACAACACAGTCATGAAAGAAGTAGCCTTTCGCAGGAAGAAAGCCCGGAAGACCAGACGGTTTGGCGGTTGCAGGTCTGAGATCCCTTCGCGAGGGAAAGCTGGTCTTTAACGGAGAGAGAGGAGTAATCTTTTGCGTTATTCCGACTTATCATGTGACAATTCATTAACGTACATATGGGTATTTCCGTTTTCGCCTTTCTTAATTAAAAATGCCACAAGAAGACTATATATACACCACTGCATTAAAAAGTAAATTGCAAATGATACCGAAAAAAGACTGCGAATAGGAATTAACGCGTGTCAGATTTTGAGATGAAGTCTATTTTGATCGAGGTCTGTTGCTAAAATACTTGGGCTTATTTATACTTGCTATTTCACAGAACGAATACACGAGGATGTGGTACTAAGAAAAGCCATTATAACACATTAAAAAATAATTACGGATTAATGAGGGGCCGGAATATTTTAATTTACTATTCATACACATATATAATATATATATATGTATATGTGTGGTGTTATAAATATATGCATAACACGACGTACTTTATTCGCTTATCAAGAAGAAATTAAACCTGAACATATCTGAAAGAGACGGGCTGTTTACAAACAGATTTTTGCGAGACAAGTGAGTTGATGCGCCAGTCATTACACGAAAAAACTTCATATATATATGTATAATACTTTTTTTTAATTACTATCACAAATACTTCATGTTTTACAGGTAGCGTGGCCGAGCGGTCTAAGGCGCGGTTTAAGGCACCGTCTCTTCGGAGCGTGGTCGAATCCCACGCTGCCAACGATTTTGGCATTGAACTGCGCAGTGGCTAGACCCATAAGCAGACGCGGCGGAGAGAACCAAAATAACCATAGAGCTTGGAACTTGACTCGTGTGCCGCAAGTTTCCCGCTATTCAATCCGTATTACTAGGATTCTCTAGATCCGCAGTGGCAACCATTCCATAATGTGAGGAAAAGTAACTTCATTAGTACCCTCCCAAACTCTGGAATAACTGCCATAGTGGCGGAGACGGTGGCCGCACACAGGATAAGAAGCACGGAGACAAACGATTGTGGGAGTAGGTATGAGCTCCCTAAAGGAAGCTGGTGTTGAGGGGGGAAAGAGAGGAATAATAAGAATAGTGTAATATTTCGATGGCTTATTAATACGATTTGCGATAATAAAGAGATAATTAATGAAAACAGAAACCTATTACAAAAAGATTATTCCAAGTCCACAGTGTATTGTTTCAATATTTATCCTTCACTCGAGGGATATGTTGAAGCTAAGAACGCGGGACTCATCTTCTGAAGGACATTAGTAAACATAAAGACGCAATATTAATTTTCATCGCGGAAATGTGTGTGACGACGATTCCATATCTACTGCACTTTAATCGTTAAAATTTTTCATTAAGAGTAATAATGTAGTTAATCACGGCTATTATCAGAAGCAACACAGCAGAGTTAAGTAGGAATCTTTCTTTGCAAACTCCACTCTACTGACCTCAGTTTGCCTGCGTTCAAATCATATTAAATCAGGTAAACATATTCACCTTCCAAACAGTACGACCGGATCCATCACGAATTCAATATATGTTTTAGATCCTTTCCTATCTCGCCCACATTATCAAAGTACTGAGCACGTGTTCACTTCAAACTTTCCCGCACGTGTTTCTCTTGCACATGGAAAACTGAGTGAGGGTTATTGTCCTCCTCAGAATTCGCTCTTTTGCCAACTCAACCACACGCAGAATCCAGGGCCTACTTCTAGAGATTCTCTGGTTGCTCCAGCGGCACCAACGCATTATGCGATGAAAATAACCTTACATAAGCACACCACATCCGGAATGACTGCCCCAGTGGTGGAGAAGTGGCCTGCCGCAGAAGGAAGCACAGGAAGGCAAGACGGTTTGGCAGTCGCAGGTCTCTGGACACTCCCTTCGCGAGGGAAGGTGGTTTTGAGGCGAGAGAGAGAGTAAAATTATAGATATATTTCTAGACTTATTTAACAACATTCTATACTAAAATAATGACCAATATTCGTTTTCTCTTCCAATTCTAGACCTTTGCCATAAAGATTCAGATTCATGGTGTATAAGAAGCTACAAAATTTATTAGCTACGTTTCGTATTCTAAAAACTGAATCCTATAAATTTAGTAGTAACGTTTCAACAACTTATTCTCACAGTTACATGATTGATGTCAATTCGTTACCTCATGTCCGTAGTAATAGTTGTTTTTTTCCACCAGGCTATCAAGTGATGTAAATAAAGCAATTCAATTAGTGATCGGTGAAGATAAGAACGGGGAGTCATTCTTCATATTCTAATTGCACCTTTTTAATCGTTAAAAACATACGTTCATTAAGAAGTCTTGGGCTAATCGACGCTATTAGTGAAAGGCAACACATCAAAAGTCTCAGTGAATCTCGCCTTCGTAAACGCCAACTACTGACCTGACGGTTTTGTAATTACCAGTTTAAAGCATACGAACTGACTGTCACGTGAAAAGAATTCCCGCGGCGTCATTAGTATTTGTTCTATGCTTTCTATAACAATTGGAAGATAATCCGCACCGGGTTCATTACTCAGATTTTCATCGGCAACATAGGCTGGTAAAAAATATATTTGACACACATAATGGTATATGCTAACTATAACATGCAATATGAAAGTCTTACCAGTGAGTAAAATACTGAGCGTGTTGTGAGTATGTGTGTCGTGCGCGCGTGCGCGTTCTACTTAACTTACTAATTCAGTTAATATGCTCTATTAAATAAAACCGATGATGTACCTGTATATATGCATGCATATATGTATGCATATGCACATGGAGTGCAAGCTAAAGATATATAAAATCATCCGCATAGTGCACTTGATATGCATTGAAGCAAAAACAGTAACTTGTACACAAAACATGTAAAGGAAAACATCCACAAAGAGAGACGAAATTTAAAGAGTTCGAGGCGACGCGCTGCCTAAAACAAAAACTTCTTTATCTGGAAGAAACAAACCTAAGTATTAGGATAGCTGTTAATAAGTCAATTTCGTTTCCCTATTGGTATGATACTGATAACTAAAAATAATTTGGTTAATTCGTCACTAAACCAATTTATCGAGTATCAGCGAAAACCAATGCGGGACGGTGTTGTATATCCTAAAACCATTTTTTTTTTTTGTATAATTTTTTACGAAACGCTTTACTATTCATCCAATTTTATTACTATCACAAATGCTATCATGGCGCAAGGAGCTGTCGACAAGAATAACATTACCAAATACATCAGTAAGTACACAGAAACAATACAGCGTTATCATATCATCACTCCTTGTCTCCCACAAAGCTGTCTCTACTTATATTTAAAAATTGCAAATGAATTACACCTAAATCGGGCACTCTGCGGTAGGTAAAGAGGCGTTCAAAACTGATAAGGTTACTTCGGATTATAGACAGAAGCTTTAGCAACGTATTCTCTTTCAAGGTTCTGAGTTCAGTAGTGAATTCTGGAATTTGTCAATATTTTAGCCTTCTTATCAGATAAACAAATGTTTTGCAAAATACTGGAATACATTTTATGTGAATGACGCTTAATAAATATGCCTGATGGAACACTATACAAACACATTGTATAAGCGTATGTTTCTCTTCAGATAACAAGAGGAAATAGTATTAATAATACCTAGGGCGAAAAACAACAATCCCCATTCTTAAATTACCAAAGCTATTTGTAAATCATTTCCGCATGGCTCATTTGCTCAAGAATCACACCGTTAAAAAAACATAATATAAGGTCACATCTGCCACATCACATCACACTATCAGAGACCTGATCACTATGACACTTTCAAAAAGTTCTCGTATCTTGTGTATCCACCACATGGAAGAGTGACCAGTATTGTCTCAAACTTTGACCTTTTGCAAAGTTCCCTACAAAAAGTATTAGGCGATGGAATAACCTCCTAATATATGTAACACATATCGGATAACTAACACAGTCATGAAAGAAGTGCCTGTCGCAGGAAGGAAGCCGGAGACCAGCGGTTGTGGAGGTTGCAGGTCTGAGACTCCCTTTGCGAGGAGAAGGCTGTGTCTTTTAAGTGGAGAGAGAGGAGTAATCTTTAGCGGATATTACGATTCTCATGTGGGACAATAAACAACGTACATAGGCTATTTCCGTTTTCGTCCTGCCAAAAAAGCTTATATATGCATTTCTACATTAAAAGGAAATGCAAATGATACTTAAAATCAAAAGACTGTGGTTGAGATTAAGCGTCTCAGCATTTGAGGATTTTGATCGAGGTCTTCTTGAAATATTGGAGCTGATTTATACTAATGATTCAATAGAACGAAAAATACACGAGCAAATTGAGCAGAATATATTGTACTAAGATGCTATTTGAAATATATAAAAAATATTACAGACTAATGAGTGGGCCGTGATATAGTTCAGCTCGCTAACGATACATAAAGACTGCATAACATGACTTTACAAATATTGTAGCATTATAGAAACTGAAATTCATTCGGGTACTATTTATAAATGTGTGTATAATGATATATATATATAATATTATTATATATATATATATATAATATAATATTATATAAATATATGGCATTCCTAAATATTCTAAAAAGGAAAAGATTGACCTATATCGATTAGTAGAATGAATCAGGTCACGCGGATTTAAAATAGTAAGAAGACTGTAGACCTTCAACCTGTGATTCGGGAGGTCAGTGCGTAGGGAAAAATGCCGGAGGTAATTTTAAGGAATGTCACTGGAATGTTTTCAGTCAGTCATAGGTAATTGCACTAATGGTAGACGAGCTTGCTACCTAAATTCGCCCCCCCCCCCAAAATATATAAACATCAATTAATTTCAGTTATTTAACCCCAAATTGCCCTACATTTGGTTGGGGTATTAGAAATATATATATTATAAATACATCTATAATATACCTATATACATATATTAACATATATAGACATAGATATACAGAGATATACATATATGAGACCATATAGAGTCAGGATAGAACAGATCAGAGACAGATAAATACATATATATACATATATACATATAACATATATACATATATACATATATGTACATATATACATATATTACATATATCACATTATATATATAACATATATACAGATATATACACAATATATATATAAATAATACACACAAACACACACAATATATACAATATACACACAAACAACCCACAATATATATATATAACATATACAAAACACACACACACCAATATATTATATATATATATATATATATATATATATACATATACCAAAAAACACACACAATATAATTACAATACACACAACACACTACATTATATACATAGACACACAAAACACACAAGATATTTATAATATATAGATATATCTATATATATTAAGATATATATATATACGTGCGCGCGCGTTTACTATTTCACAATTTCAGTTAAGATGCTCTATTGGTATGTGTGTATCGCACACGCAATACATACACGTTATTAAAAACGTATCTGGTGAGTGCCAAGCTCAAAGTGATCTATAAAAAAAAATCACTCGGCGTTAGTTGCCTTGATGATATACATTTGACGCAAACACAATAACGTGACACAAACATGAAAAGGAAAACATCCACATAAGAACGAAATCAAATCGTTTCGAACTCACCACAGCAGTGCGACTGGACGCATAAACAAACTAGTTTTATCTGGAAGAAATAGGATAGCTGTTTATAAGCAATTTTGTTTCTCTATCAGTATGATAATGTATCAACTAATAAACAATTGGATTAATTCTGTCACTATTAACAATATCATCAAATATCTGACGAGAACAATGAGGACGGTGCATATAATTAAATCATTCTATCAAATTTTTACGAAGCGTTTTATTATTCATTCCATTTATTACTATCACAAATGCTTATCATGGTCTACAAGTAGCTGGTCTACCAAGGATAACATTACCAATACTCAGTAAGTACACAGAAAACTACAGCGTAATACATCAACGAGTTCTCCACTCTGGAAGAAAATCAAAACTTAAAATATAGGATAGCAGTTATATAAGCAATTCCGTTTCCTCTCAGTACTGATAACTGTACAAACTACTAAAGAATTGTGTCAATTCGCCACTTATAACAATATTAGTGAGTATCTCGAAGACAATGGTGATAGGGTATATCATAAAACCATGTATATCAAATTTTTTTTACGAAGCGTTTTATGATCATCTTTATACTATCACAAATGCTACAATTCTGCAAGTAGCTTTGTCGACAAGAATAACATTACCAATGCATCAGTAAGAAACCAGAAACTACAGAGTATCACATCAAGGGGTTCTCACCCTTCTCTCCACTAAGCAGCTGTTTGCACTTACATTAAAAATTGCAAATGATACAAACTAAAATCAGACCACTGTGCGGTAAGTTAAAAAGCATTTCAAACGCATGAGTTACTTCGGTATATAGCCAGAAGATTTTAGGATCATATTCTCTCTCAACTTGGGGCTTCAGATTCTCAAAGATCTATCAAATTCTGGATACATATATTTTAAAGCCTTCGTATCAGTAACAAAACTTTACAAAATACTGGAATACAAATTATATGGTGAATGCCGCTAATAAATAGCCGTGATGGGACACTATACTCACACCACTGTATAACGATATTTCTCTTCAGATATTTGCATAACAAGAAGAGGAATATTATGAATAATCCCTAAGCGAAAAAAAACATAAACATCCCAGTCGCAAAAACCCCATTATGGCATTTGATAAATCATTCCCGAGACCTCATTTGCTCAAGAATCACAAGGTTAAACCATTTAATATAAGTCACAAATTGCCACAATCTAATCATATCGGGGACCCAAATCACGAGAAACACTTCAACAACGTTCTCTGAATTTGTTTTCCCATACATGGAAACTGAGTGACCAGTTATCGTCTCCAAACTTTTCTTTACCTTTTGCCAAAGTCCAACCAAAGATTAGCGATGGAAATAAACCTTACTATATGTACCACCACATATCGGGATAACTAACACAGTCCTGAAAGAAGTGGCCTGTCGCAGAAGGAAGCCGGAAGACCAGGACGGTTTGGCGGGTTGCAGGTTCTGAGACTCCTTCGCGAGGCGAAGGCTGTCTTCAAGCGAGAAGTAGTAATCTTTGCGGATATTTCCGATTATCACGTACAATAAAAACGTACATAGGGTATTTCGTTTTCTCCTAATTAAAAAATGCACAAAGGTAGATATATATACACCCTGCATTAAAAGGAAATGGCAAATGACTACCTAAAGGACTGCAATTAGGATTACGCGTTTGTGTCATTTTTGATTGAGGTCGTATTAGTTAAAATGAGAGCGTATTTTACACTTGCCATTTCATAGAACGGAATACCACGAGCAGAATAAGCAGGATATGTTGTATAAGATGCTATTATAACATATTAAAAAAAAAAAAAAAAAAAAAAAAAAAATATATAATATATATATATAAATATGATATATTCTATATATATATATTATATATGTATATATATTTACGGATTAATGAGTGGGCCGTGATATATTTTATTATTAATACTTTATAAATACATATATCTACATATAGATTATAAATATATACAATCTATGCATAACATGATCTTTGCAGTATTGTTGTAAGTATATATATATATATATATATATAGATATATAATATATATATATATATATATATATATATATATATTAGATATATATATATTGTACATATATAATATATATATATATATATATTATACACTGCACATATACGTATTACGTGTATATATTATGCTAAAATATTTAGGCTCATTTTTACTTGCTATTTCACAGGAAAGAATACACGAACAAATAGCGTTGTCCAAAATGATATTCTGCATAGTACAAGAATAACTACGGCTAATGAGCGGGCAATGATTATATTTTATATTTATATTTATACATACATACATATATATGCATATATGTGTGCATATTATAAATACAAAGCATAGCATGACTTTACAGTATTGTAGTATAACATATTCATATATATGTATAATATATTATAGATATAATATTATACATATATACTCATACACATATACGAATACGTGTTATATTATAAATATATGCATTCATATTATTCTAAAGGAAAAGAATCTGACCTATATCGATTCGTAGAATGGATCAGTCAAGCGGTCTGAATAGCAAGATCTGTAGATCTATCAACTGTGATTCGTAGGGCAGATGAGTCGTTCGGAAATAAATATTTCTTTTATTCCCCACAAAATAATCAATTTCATGATCGTTTAACCAACCCCTAATTTATGCATGATTATGTATGTTTGTGGTGTAACATAAGTGGTTTGTGTATGTTATGGATAACAACATAGACATATAATATATATATAATAATCTATATATATATATATATATATATATTATATATATGTATATATATACATAATATGTATCTATATATACATACCATCATATATAGATACATATATATATATATAATATATCTATATATACTATCATAATATATATATATATATAATATATATGGAAATCTACTTATAAGATTCTGTATTTCCCTCCCAGCATCAAACAGCTGTATTATCAGGTGGAAAATATGTGTACACTAGATTCTGGATGGATGAGGTGCCGTACACGAAGAAGTGTGGAAGACCAGACAACAAGTCTGAGACTCCGTCTCAAAGAGAGGATGGTCTATGAGGGCGGAGAGAATCAGTCTTTGAGTATATTTATATTAACTTATATGACTATGCAATAAGAAACGTACATACGAGCACTTCCCGTTTGTCTTCCCCCAAAGAAACACGGCCTGTTACAAGTTCCGCTCTTACTCATTATGGTAAGAGTAATTATCCTTTAATATCTGTCACGGATGATCTGACCTGGCTAAATATGCGATAAGCTGCTGGGGGAAAAAATAAACTTACAGCATTTAAGGCAAGAAATTAAACGTAAAACAGGTAAAAGGATATTGAAGATTGGCAGACATTGTAAACATAATCTAATTTCACTCTCATTGTGATTAAAATCCTACCAGAAATAAATGGAAGTTAATCCTGTCCATAATTTATCGAGTTTTTGCAAAGGCCAATGGGCGCGATGCAATTTGCCACACTTTCACGATGATATTTTTCCTTTACTATAAGAAAGTCTTGCAAGTAATCCTGCCGAAGGGCTAATCCTGTCGCCGTAATATCTGCGAGACCAATGAGCGGACGGTATGTGTGATTAAAATCAATTTTTTAACCCCACAATTTGCGAAGCGCTGTTTTATCCATGTTTATTTATTATCACAAATGCTATCACTTTCTGTAGGAGCGTGCCGAGCAAGGTCTAAGGCGCTGGTTTAAGCACCAGTCTTCGGAGGCGTGGTTCGAATCCACCGCTGCCAACGATTTGGCACTGCAGTGTGGCAGTGGTCGGCCCATAAGCCAGATCCGGGAGAACGCCCGCCTTCGCAAATCACATTCAAAAACTCACTGGCCAAGATACAAATACCTGGAACTGTACCTATTCACAAAAGAAAGAAATTCCCGCGGCATAAAGGGCTATCTTGTGCCGCTTTTACTAAGGTTGTGATCATCTACATCACGGGACATTACCGCGCGACAGTTCATTTGTAGAGTGATCACAGGAAGTTCGTGACGGTGCTAATAGTGACAAGAGGCGGTGTTACTTCACCTGGTAGTAAAAAAATGCCAACTAAATCGAGGACTGCGCTGTAGGCGTAATGTGAAAGCTGATAATTATGGCATGAAGACCGAATGACTTAATAAATCACTTTCAGAACCACTAATAATAGAAAGAAAACTTGGCATAACAGGGAATTTACAAAAATTGTCAGGTATAGTAAACAGCCATCTAAAGCTGAAATCATTTATATATATATACAATATATATATATATATATAATATATATATATATATATATATATATGTATATATATATAAATATTATATATATATTGAGATACATATATTTTGTATGGTATGTATGCACATATCCAAATATAAACCTATGCATATTACACACATACATACATACACACACACACATCGCGCGCGCGCACAGATATATATATATATATATTATATATATATATATAGATTATATATATATATATAGATATATATATATATGGTATACATATATACGCATTATACATACATACACTATACCTTATTTATGTATGTATCTATATACAGATATGATATATATAATCAATATATGCACAACTACACACATGGCATTACATATATGCAGATATCTATATTATTAAAAACCTTTTAGATTCACTGATATCTTAATATTGTGTGAATATATATATAACTTCATCTGACCTCGTAGTCATGATGAAATTATTCAGTCCCATTCCCTTTAAAACCATTAATAATCTTATTCGCACGACCCGCCAGTTGCCCTCTATTCAAATCAAAACTAAATCAGGTAAACATTCACTTCTAAAACAGTACGACCTGAATCCATTCCACGACATCATAATGTTGGATCCTTTTCTATCTCGCCACATTATCAAAGGGCCGAGCACGATGTTCACTGCAACTTTCCGGCAAGTGTTTCTCTGTGCATGGACGGAGGAGGGGGTTATTGTCCGACTCAGAATTCGTTCTCTCCCCTGCAACATCACCACACGCAGAACCATGCCTACTTCTAGAGATCTTCTGGTTTCCTCCAGCGGCAACCAAACGCATGGTGCGATGAAAATAACCTTACTATAAGCACACCATATCCTGGGATGACTGCCACAGTGGGGAGGAAGTGGGCCGCCGCAGGAAGGAAGCACGAAATGCAAGACGGGGTGGCACTCGCAGGTATGAGACGCCTTCGAGAGGAGAAGGTTGGTCTTGAGGCGGAGAGAGAGGCGTAAGTAATATTATGGATAATCTATATTTATTTATACACCATTCGATAATAAACAAAACGACCAATAATCCGTTTCACTTCCAATTCTAAAACCTATTGCCATACAAGATTCAGATTCATCTTTGTATTAAGCTACAATTTAGTAGCTACGTTTCGTTCTTCAATTCTAAAAACTGAATCCTATAAATTAGTCGTAAACCGTTTCTTATTCTCACTGTTACTGATAATGTCAATTTCGTTATCTCATGCCCCTATCGACTCGGTTTTTTTCTCCATCCACCAGGCCTACAAGTGATTTAAATAATCCTCACTTAATGATCGGTGTTGGAGGGAGCGCGAAGGGAATAGGTTTGAAAGCTAAGAACGGGTAGTCATCTTCTGAAGGGGATATTAGTCAGTAAAACATAAAGGCGCAATATTAATTTTCATCGTCGGAAAAATGTGTACTGTGACCGACGCTCCATAATCTGAATGCACCTTTATCGTTAAAATACTTTCATTAAGAGTAATAATGTGGTTAATAACGGCTTATTATCAGGAGCAAGACAGCAGATGTCTCAGATTAATCTTGCCTTCGTTAAACTCCCCTCTAATGACCTAAGGGGTTGTAGTTAACCAATAAAAGCTACGAACTGACTGTCACGTCAAAACAAAAAAAAATTCCCGCAGCCATAATTAGTTATCTTGTTTTGTTATAACAATGTGGATGATAATCCGCCACCCGGCGTCCACTTAACTAGATTTCACGCACCATCGGCTGGTAATTAAAACAGTGACATACTTAATGTATATGCGAAACGATGTAACATGGAATCTGAAAGCCATACCAGTGAGTAAATACGAGCGTGTGTGAGTATGTGACTGATGGCGCGTGCGTTGCGCGCGCGTTTACTAACTTACATATTTCAGTTAATATGTCTATTTAATATAACACATTATGAAACTGTGTATATGCATGCCATATGTGGATGCATATGCATATGCATATGCACACGCATACATCATACACATTATAAAACAAGTATATGTGAGTGCAAGCATTACTAAGTGATATATAAAAAATCACTGGGCAGTTAATGCACTTGATATATAGATTTGGGCAAACGTCACGTGTACACAACACATGAAAAGGGAAAACATCCACAATAAGATAAGAAACTAAATCGTTTCGAACTCACACAGCAGTGCGCTGGACTGCATAAACAAAACTATTTTTACGGAAGAAATCAAACTTAAGTATAGGATAGATGTTAATAAGCAATTGTTTCCCTCTCAGTATGATAAATGTACAACTAATAAATAATTGGGTTTAATTCTGTCACATAACAATATTATGAGTATTACGAAGGAACGATGGGGTGACGGGGTATATGATAAAATCATTTATCAAATTTTTACAAAGCGCTTTATTATTCAACCCTTTTATTTCACTATCACAAATGCTATCATGTTCTGCAACAAAGTAGCTTGTCTACAAGAATAAACAATACCAATAATCAGTTAAGTAACAGAAACTACAGCGTAATCACATCAAGGAGTCTCACTCCTTGTCTCACAAACAAAGCGTTTAAATTGCAAATGAGAATACAACAGACACTGTGCGGTAGGTTAAAGCGTTTCAAACTGATAAGGTACTCGGTATTATAGCCAGAAAGATTTAGTATCGTATTCTATTCTCAAAGGTTCATATTTCTCAAAGATCTATCATTTTCTGGATTTATCATATCTTGTTAAGCCTTCTTATCAGATAACAAAGTTTATAAAATACTGGAAAATACATTTATATGGTGAATGACGCTTAATAAATATCCTTGATGGACACTATAACTAAAACATTGTAGAACCGATATTTTCTCTTCAGGATATATTTAGCAATAACAGAAGAGGAATATTATTAATAAGCCCTAGGGCGAAAAAACACCATCAAAACATCCTAATCTCAAAAATACCCATTCATGACATGTGTAAATCATTTCCGCGACCCCATTTGCTCAATGAATCACAAGGTTAAAAAACATAATATAAGTCACATCTCATTACACTATCAGAGACCTCATCACGATGGACACTTCAACAAGTTCTCTGCATCTTGTTTCTCCTCACATGGAACTGAGTGACCAGTTATCGTCTCCAAACTTTGGACATTTTGCAAAGTTCAATCAAAGGATTAGGCGATGGAAATAACTTACTATATGTACACCACATCGGATACTAACACAGTCCTGAAAGAGTGGCCTTCGCAGGAAGGAAGCGGAAGACCGACGGTTGGCGTTTGCAGGTCTTGAGATTCCCTTCGCGAGGAGAAGGTGGGTCTTTAAGCGGAGAGAGAGGAGTAATCTTTGCGTATATTTCGCTTATCATGTGCAATAATAAAACGTACAAATGGGTATTTCCGTTTCGCCTTCTCCTAATTAAAAATGCCACAAAGATATATATACACTGCATTAAAAAGGAAATGTACAAATGAAATACCGAAAGACTGCAATAGATTACGCCGCGTGTCAGTCATTTGAGACTGAAATCTATTGGATCGAGGTCTTATTGCTAAAATACTTGGGCTTATTTATACTTGCTATTTTCAACAGAATGAATACACGAGGATTATGTTGATACTAAGAAGCTATTATAACACATTAAAAAATAATTACGGATTAATGAGCGGGCGTGATAATATTTTTTATATTATATTTATACACAATATATATATACATATGTGTATTATTATCAATATATGCATACACGACTTCTAAAGATTGTAGGATATTATGTATATGTATAATATATATAATATATATATATATATATATATTCTATATATATTTATATATATATCTACATACACAAACCTATACGTGTATATATTATAACTATATGCATTCATATGTATTCTAAAAGGAAAAGATCTGAGCTATTCGCTTCGGGAATAGATCCGGTTCATGCGGTCTAGAAATAGTAAGACGCCCTGTGATTCGTAGGGGCCGAGAGGTCGGGCGGAAAGATATATTTCATGTGAAAAAAGTGTCAGTAGGTATTATGAGGAATGTGACTGGATTGCTACCTAAATCCGCAATTTAAAAAATTTTAAATCACTTTTAAATTCTGTTGTGCCAAATTAAAAAAAAAAAAATTGACTTTTGGACTTCACGCCCCAAAAACAGAGCGACCGGGCAGCAGAACAAAAATTTTTTTCGCTTTTCAAGAAGAAAAAAAACCTGAACATTCTAAAAAAAACGGGCTGTTCACAAAAAGATTTTTTGGAAAACAATGAGTATGCGACGTCATTATATCAGAATTTTTCGAAAAACTTATATAATATTATATATACTTTTTTTTTTTATTTCCAAATACTTTCTGTTTACGGTAGGGTGGCCGAGGGGTCAGGCGCGGGTTTTAAGGCCCAGCTCTTCGAGGGGGGGTTTTCGAATCCTCCGCTGCCAACATTTTGGGCACTGCAATGTGCCAGGGCGGGCCCTAAGCAAGACCCCGGCAAACCAAAAAAACCGTAAGCTTGAACTTGACTCTGGTGCCGCAATTTTCCCTCTATTTACATCCTTTTTACTAGAGATTCTCTGAATCCCCCGGGGAACCCATTCCATCATGTGTAAAAGTAACTTCATTATGTACCCCCAAAATTGGTTTAAACTGCCATCTGGGGGGACGGTGGCCTGCACAGGATAAAAGCCGGAGACAAAGGGGTTTTTTTGGGAGTAGGTCTAGTCTCCCTAAAGGAGCGGTGTTTGGGGGGGGAAAAAAGGGGAAATAATATAATAGTGTAATTTTTTCGAGGCTTATTAATCGATTTGCGATAATAAAGAAATTAATTTAAAAAAAAAAAACCTATTACAAAAAGATTATTCCAAAGCCCACATTGATTTGTTTGAAAATGATTATCCTTCACGCGAGGGATAATTTTTGAAGTAAGAACGGGACTCATTTTCTGAAGGACTTAGTAAACATAAAAGACGCAATTTTTAATTTTCATCTTGGGAAAAGGGGGCCGACGCTTCCATATCTACGCCCTTTAATCGAAAAAAGACTTTTTCTTAGATTTAAAATAATGTGGTTAATCCAGCTATATCAAAACCACAGAGAGTTTAGTAGAATCTTTCTTTTCAAACCCACTCTACTGACCTGAACGTTTTTATTACCCAAAAAAGCACAAATGACCTCAGTTGCCCTGCGATTCAAAAACATATAAACGGTAAACATATTTACCTTTTCCAAACAGTACGACGATCCATTCCCGAATCAAAATAGTTAGATCTTTCCATCTCGCCACATTATCAAAATACTGGCACGATGTTCACTTCAAATTTCCGGCACGTGTTTCTCTGCCATGGAAATGATGGGGGTTATTGTCCCCTCAAATTCGCTCTTTTGCCAACATACCACACGCAGAACCAGGCCCACTTTTAGAGATTCTCTTTTTCCCCCCCAGGGAACCAACCCCATTATCGATGAAAAAAACCTTTCCCATAAGCACCCACAAACCGGGAAAGACTGCCAAGGGTGGGGAAGTGGCCTGCCGCAAAAAGCACGGAAAGGCAAGACGGTTTGGCAGTCGCAGGGGCTGAGACTCCCTTCGCGAGGAGAGGTTGGTTTTTGAGGCGGGGAGAGAAGAGTAAAAAATTTTGATATATTTCTATGATTAAATTTTTATAACATTTTAAATAAAAATAAATGACCATTCCGTTTTTTTTCCCAAATTTTGAACCTCTTGCCATAAAAATTCAAATTTAGTTGTTTAAGAATTTCAAATTTATTAGCTACGTTCGTCTTTTAAAAAATGAATCCATAAATTTAGTAGTAACCTTTTCACAACTTTTCCCCCAGTTCATGGTTGATGTAATTTTTGTTTACCCCAGTCCCCTATCTAATTATTTTTTTTTTTCCCCCCGGCTATCAAGTGATGTAAATAATCCTTAAATTAGTGATCGGTGTTTGAAGCTAAAAAGGGGGGACTCATTTTCTAAGGACTTATAAACAAGACGCAACATTAATTTTTCATCTTCGAAAAGTGTGTGACCGACGCTTCCATATCTCCTGCCCTTTAATCGTTAAAATACTTTTTCATTAAGATAATAAAGTGGTAATCGACGGGTTTTGCAAAACAACACAGCAGAATCCAGTGAAATCTCGCCTTCGCAAACTCCCAAACTATGACCTGAAATTTTTTAAATTTCCCTAAAGCTACGAACTGACGGCCCCGTGAAAAAAAATTCCCGCGGGGGCTTAGTTATTTGTTTATGCTTTAAACAATTTGGAAAAAATCCCCCACCGGGCCTCTACTCAGATTTCATCGGGGGGTATAAAAAATATTTTACCACTAAAGGTATTTTTAAATATAAAGCTATAAACCATCCCGTGTTAATACGAGCGTGTGGAGTATGGGTGCGCGCTGCGCGTCTACTAACTTTCTAAAATTTAGTTAAAATGCTCATTTTTAAAATTTAAACCCATTATGTACCTGATATATGCCTCATATATGTTCAATGCCACGCTACCTACACGCATTGTTTGTCAAGCTAAATGATAAAAAAAAAATACCCCCCTTATGCCTTTGTATCCTTTTGAGCAAAAACGTAACTTGTCAAAAACATAAAAAAGGAAAACACCCCAAAATAAATCGAAATTAAAGCGTTTCGAACTCACACAGCAAGCTTTTGGGGCTGCTAAACAAAACTATTCTTTTATTGAGAAATCAACCAATTAGGATAGCTGTTTAAAGCAATTTCGTTTCCCTATTAGTATGAAAACTGTTCTAATAAATAATTTGGGTTTTCTGTCACTAAACAATTTTATCGAATCTGCGAAGAACATGGGGGACGGTGTATATCATAAAACCTTGTATCAATTTTTTACGAAACGCTTTTTTATTCACCCTTTTATTACTATCACAAGGGTTTTATCTTTTTCTGCAAGTGCTTGTCTAAAAAAATAGCATTACCAATACATCAGAAGTAGACAAAAACGCGTATCACATCTCATCCTTTTCTCCATAAGCTGTCTTCTCTTAATTAAAAAATTGCAAATGAATACCTAAAATCAGCCAGTGTGCGGTGGTTAACGCGTTCAAAATGATAAGTTTGAACGGTTATCGTATTCTCTCTCAAAGGGTTAATTTCTCAAAGATTATCTTTTTGATTTATCATATATTTTTAAAACCTTTATCATTTAAAAAAACTTTTCAAAATCTGGAAAAACATTATATGGAATGACGCTTAATAAAAACCTTTATGGACATATACTAACCCTGTATAAGGTATATTTTCTCTTCGAATTTTAAAAATAACAAAAGAGGAAATTTTAATAAACATTAAGGCAAAAACATAAACATCCCGTTCTCAAAAATACCCATTAAAGCATTTTTAAATTATTTCCGCAGACCTCATTTGCTCAATGAATCCAAGGGTTAAAAAAAATAAATAAATCAATCTTCCCAGCTCATTCACTATCAGAGACCTGATCAATGAACCTTTAACAAGTTCTTGCATCTTGTTTCTCCACACAGGAAAAGAGGGGCCAGTTATGGTCCCAACGTTGACCTTTTGGGGGAAATTAACCAAAGTATTTGGCGATGGAAAAAAACCTTATATATTACACCACTATCGGGGTAACTTACACAGTCCCAAAGAAGTGGGCCCGTCGCAGAGGGTTCCCGGAAAACCAACGGGTTTGGGGGTTGCGGGCTGAGATTCCCCCTTTGCGAGGGGAAGGGTGGTCTTTTAACGGGGAAAGGAGAAACTTTTTGCTATATTACCGACTTATATGTGACAATAATAAACGTAATAGGGTATTCCGTTTTCGTCTTCCCAAAAAAGCTAATTTTGCATTTACTTAAAAGGAAATTGCAAAGAATACACCTAAAATCGAAGATGTGGTGGTTAAGCATGTCTCTTTTTTGTCGTTTTTGATCGAGGTCTTTTTCTTGAAATATTGTGCTTTTTTTATACTAATTTTTATAAAACGAATACAGGGGAAAATGACAGAATATGTTGTACTTGATGCATTTAAAAAAATTATAAAAATTTTACAGATATGAGTGGGCCGCGGTTTAGATAGTAAGATCTGTAGACCTTCAACCTTGATTCGTAGGGCAGAAAAAGTCTGCGGAAAATGCCGAGGTATGAAAAGGAAATGTCACTGGAAATTTTTTAATCATCATAGTAATTGCACTAACAGTAGACGATTTCTACCGAATTCGCAAAATTTAAAAAATCAATTTTAAATTTTAGTATATAACCCAAAAGCCCTACATTTGTGTTATATACATATATACTATATATACATTATATACATTTATTAATATAATACATATATATACATATATAAATATATATACAATATATTACATATATATACAATTTATAACAATATTACTATATATTCATATATATACTACCATAATAAAATATAAAACTATATACATATATACATATATATACAAAAAATTTACATATATACATATATAACAATATAAATTAAATATACAAATATTAATATATACATATATATATACATATATTTAACATATAATAAATTCTATATATACATATATGCAAAATTTTATAAAACATATACACACAAACACACACAATATTATACTATATACATAAAAATTATATATTATATATATTATATATGCTATATATATATTTTAACATTACACAAAAACCCCCAAACAAAAATTTTCTATATACATATATAATCTTTAAAGCATATATATATACAATACACACAAACACACAAAATTTAATTACTATATCAAATAACTATAAGCAATAATATATAATTACACAAAAAACCACCAATATTATACAATTACAAAATACATAAGCATAAAAACATTCACACAAACAACCATATATTCATTATAATTATAACATATATCATATATTTTAAACAAATTAAATATATGCTTATATATACATAATATACATATAGCATATAATATAATATACAAAACACACAAACACACAAAATATATATACTATATACATAGTATACATATATGCAAATATATATACATATACACACAAACACCAATAATATCAATATACACAAAATTTTATGTGTGTGGGAGGGGGTGCATAGATTCATTGAGAACAGAAAAAATTTATAACGTGTACCCAAATCAAGGGACAGCCAACTTAAATCCGTTCCCCGGGACTTTCACTCACAAAAAAGAGGACCGAACGCGGACAAAACTATTCGCATTGGAAAAAATCAAAACCTAAAACATATCTGAAAAGGTGGGGCTGTTTACACAGTTTTTTTCTTAAGAAAATTTCATTTCACTTTCAATATTATTTTGTACTACAATACAAAATTTTTGGGTTAACCCTGTCTCTAAACAATGTTATCGAGTATCTGCGAAGACCCAAAGATGTGCGACAAAATCATTGATCGAATTTACTAAAATAATTTTCTATATTTTTTAATTATTTTTTTTTAAATTACTATCGCAAATACTTGTATCCAAGTATCATAAATGCCATGTTTTAGTATCTATTTTCTAAGATTCTCTAGATCCACCAGTGGGGACTATGTGATGAAATAACCCTTTTTTGTACACACCAAAATTAGCTTCCGTCGCAAGCAATCATAGTAAAATTTTTTACCATCAAAAATTTTTATTCATGTGTTTTGTTACTATGGAGATATATATAAAAGTTTTTGTAGATAGCCAAAATTTTTCGGAAAAACTGCCTCAGTGGTGGAAAGGGTGGCCTGCCACAGGGTGGAAGCACGGAAAACAAGGCGGGTTTGGTGTTTGAGGCGAAAAAAAAAGGGTAATATTAAAAATGTAAGATTTCCTGGCTTAGTAAAAAGATTTTGGGGGGTAATAAAACATAAAAAACGACCGAGTCAATTTTTTTTTACTTCACTAAAAAAGAAAAATGCCCAAAACATATTAAAAAAGGAAGTCTACTCGATCATGTAAAATTTCCAATCCCCTTGCTTTGTTTGCAAAGCTAGGAACCATAAAAATTAAGCACTTCGTTAAAAACCCTGACAAATCATTTTACCGTCACTCTTGGCTTTCAGACATTTCATAACGCAGAATCTCATAAAATTATTTATCGGTAGATAATTCAAAGTGGGATTTAAAGTAACTAAAAAGTAGGTTCTCCAAAATCCTGTCGCAAGAACAAAGTGGGGGGGTACCTGACGGTATTGGGGCTTTTTGGGCTGTTTTATAACGTAAAAATTTTAGTTTTTTATACCCCGTTTAAATTTGCACTAATTTGGACTTATTTAAGTAGGTATTGCAATTTTTGGTTCCATAGCAGAAAAAAGGACTCTCTGAGCCAACCAAAACTTAGGTTAGTCACCGAGAGAAAATTGACATAAGGCATGTTACAGGGGAAATCAATCATGAAATCATATCTACTAAATTTACAGCATCTTAATCCGGTATATATATATGGAAGAGGTGCCTCTAGCAGGATGGAAGTATGAAAGACCAGACGCAAATCTGAGACTCCCTTCGCAAGGAGAGTCTCCACCTCTCTATGAGGTGGAGAGGAATAATCTTTTGCGTATATTTATATTACTTATTTTTAAATCCCATAAAAAACGTACTAAGGCATTTCCCCTTTTCGTTTTCCCCCCAAAGAAACACAAACCATTTCAAGCCGCCTTGCTCTTTAGGGTAAGAGAAATTTCCTTTAATATCTGTCCGGAGACCTGACCTGGCTAAATATGTCATTTGCTGCTGGAATAAACTTACAGCATTCAGCAAGAAAATTAAAAGTGAACGGGAACAGGATATTGAAGATTGGCAGACATTGTTTCTTAATTTAATTTCCTCTCACTGTGATTAATTATTAATTAAGTAATCCTGTCCCCTAATGTTATCGATTTTTGCAAAGGCCAAATGGTGCGATCATTTTCCACACTTTCACGATGCTATTTTTTTTTTACATAAGAAAATCTTACAGTAACCCGCGAAGGTAAACCCCACCCTAATAATGTTATCTAGTACTGCGAAACAATGAGCGATGGGAGTGTCTAAAAAACATTATACCACAATTTTTTCGAAGCGCTGTTTTTCCCATGTTTATTATTTCCAAATGTATCACATTCGTAGGTAGCGTGGCCGACGGGCTAAGGCGCTGGTTTAAGGCACCCGTCTCTTCGGAGGCGGGGGTTTGAATCCCCCTGCCAAGGGTTTTTGCACTGCATGTGGGGTGGTCGGCCCCCAAGCCGACCCGGGGGGAACGCCGCCTTCGCAAATACACTCAACTCACCTAGCCAAAATACAAATACCTGGAACTGTACCCATGTCCAAAGGAAAAAAATTTCCCCCGCATATGGGGATCTTTTGCGCTATTATAAAGGGTTGTGGATCATCTACAGCACGGACTTACCGCTGCGACAGTTCATTTTAGAGTATCACAGGAGTTTGTGCCGTTGCAATATGCAAAGGCGGGGTACTTCACCTGAAAAAAAAAAATGCAAAATAAAATCGAGGCTGCGCGATGGGTTCACGTGAAACTTTTCAGAATATTTTAAAAAACATTCAAACCTGAAATCATTTATATAATATATATATATATATTTATATATAATATAATATTTTATTATAACACACACTATATATATAATATTATATATAATATATTATATTAAAATTATTATATATTATATATATATTTGAGAGCATAAATTGATAAACAAAATATATTGAATGTATATTTGATATGCATATTATTGATATGCCAGTATGTGTGTATGCACAATAAAAATTGACCTATGCATATACAACAGAACACACACACATATACATTCATATTACGCATATACATAATACTTCTTTTTTTAAACGGTAGGTTCATGTCTGAGCCGCCGGGGTCACAGCATGATAGTTAATTGTATTTTTCAGTTGTGATGCTTTTGGAGTGAGTACGGGGTAGGGTCCCCATTCCTTTCCCGGAGATCCCGGTGGTACCTTTTGGGAAAAATTATTCTTCCATTTATCCGGGTTTGGGGACCAGACTCACTCGAATTCAGATTCCCGCGTGACACCCTTGAGTCCGACGCCAAACCCATTCGGCCATCGCGGCTTTATCTACTTTACACATTACATTTTTTATGGATTTAATACATAGAATATATATAAAATTATATATAACTTATGAAAACTACACACATTGGCATACTTTTGCAGATATCTAGATTAAATACCTTTTTTAGTTCCGATATTCTTAATTTTTTTGCGCATATTGTAATAACTTTTCGACCTCGGTGTCATAAGATAAAAATTCCATCCCAGTTCCAAAAAACTTTAAAATCTTTTTCCGAACGACCTCAGTTGCCCTTCTTAAAATCAATCACTTCAATCGGGTAAATATTCACTTTTCAAACAGTAGACCTGACTTCACAATCAAAAGTTGGTTTTTTTTCCCTATCTCCCACATTATAAAAGGGACTGACACGATTTTCCTTAAACTTTCCCGGCACGTGTTTCTCTGCACATGGAATGAGTGAGGATATTATCCCCCTCAGACTTCGTTCTCTTTCCGTTTACCCACCAGAATCCATACCTACTTCTAGATTCTCTGGTTCCTCCGCGGCAAACAAAGCATTCTGCGATGAAAAAAACCTTTTATAAACACACCACACCCGGGTGACGCCACGTGGTGGGGGAATGGCCTGCCGGGAAGGAAAACACGGAAGGCAAGAAAGGTTGGGCTCGCAGGTCTGACATCCCCTTGCAGGAAAGGGTCTTTTTAGGCGGAGAGAGAGGGTAATATTTTGGGTAATTTTTTTAATTTTTTATACAACATTCGTAATAAACAAAACGACCAATACCCCTTTCCACTTCCAATTTTAAAAACCCATTGCCCAAAAAGATTCAGATTCATGTTTATTAAGAACTATAAATTTTGTAGTACGTTTTGTCTTCCATTCAAAACTGAATCCTCAAATTTAGTATAACCGTTTTCTATTCTCACTTGATTAATGTCAATTTCGTTTATCTCATGCCCGTTCGACTTCTTTTTTTTCCCTCCATCCACCGGGCTTAAAGTGATGAAAATAATCCTTAAATTAATATCGGGTGGGGGACGCAAGGATAATTTTTGAAGCTAAGAACGGGGGGATCTTCTGAGGCCCGGGCAACAAAAAGGCCGTGTTAAATTTCATCGTCGGAAAATGTGTGAAACCGACGCTTCCATAGTAATGCACCTTTTTCTTCAGAGTAAT
Organism: Penaeus monodon; assembly: GCF_015228065.2. Lineage (NCBI taxonomy): Eukaryota > Metazoa > Arthropoda > Malacostraca > Decapoda > Penaeidae > Penaeus > Penaeus monodon. The sequence continues at coordinate 80,696 of NW_023660884.1, forward strand.
AGGGTTTAAAAATCCCCGGCTATTATCGGACAAGACAACAGAGTCTCATAGAATCTCGCCTATCTTGTTATATGCTTTCTAAACTTTTTTGGGAAGAAAATCGCCCCGGGTTCCACTACTCAGATTTTTCGGCACACGGGTGGGAATAAAAAAATTTGACATATAAAGTATATGCTAACTATAACTTTTAAATTTAAAACCATACCAGTGGAAAATACGGCGTGTGGAGTTTGTGACTTGTGCGCGCTGCGTGCGTGCGTGCGTGCGCCCCGTTTACAATTCAAAAATTTTAGTTTTTAGCTCTATTTAAATAACCCTTTTTTGTACCTTATATTGCATATAGTTATGCAAGCATATGCAACACTAAACATTATTAAACCGTGAGTTGATGCAAACTAAAATGTATATAAAAAAAACCTCGGGATTAGTGCACTTGATAATATCATTTGAGCAAATCAGTAACGGTACACAAAAATAAAATGAAAAATCCCAAAAGATCACATTTAAAAGGGTTTCGAAATCACACAACTGGACTGGACCCGCATAAAAAAAAACTGTTTTTTTTGGAAAAAATCAACTTAATATAGGATAGCTGTTATATAAAAAAAATTTTTCTTCTCTTCAGTTGTAAAAGTACAAATAATAAAAATTGGGTTTTAAACTGTCCTATAAAAATATTATGAGTATCTACGAAGAACAGATGACGGGGTATGTCATAAAACTATTTTAATCCTTTTTTTTTTACGAAGCGCTTTATTTTTCATCCCTTTTTTTTATATCACAAAAGCTTATCATTTTCTGCTATAGTTTCTACAAGAATAAAAGTATCACATCAAAAGAGTTTTCACTCCTTGTTTTTAAAAAAAAGCTATTTTTTTACTTTCATTAAAAATTCAAATGAATACAACTAAAATCGAAGACTGTGCGGTAGGCTAAAGCGTTCACACTGATAAGTTACTTCGGTATTATAGCCCGAAGATTTTAGTATCGTATTTTTTTCAAGGTTCTGATTCTTCAAAGATCAGTAGTAGAATTTCTGGATGTATCATATATTTCTAAGCCTACTTATCAGACAACAAAAGTCTGAAAAATACTGGAATACATTTTATGGCGAATGACGCTTAATAAATATCCTTGATGGACACTATACGAACACATTGTATAAGGTATATTTTCTCTTCAGATATTTAGCAATAACAAGAAGAGAAATATTATTAATAATCCCTAAGGCGATAAAAAACATAAACACCCCAATTCTTAAAATACCCATTAATGATATTTGTAGATCATTTCCGCATGACCTCATTTGCTCAATGAATCACACGTTAAAAAACATAATATAAGTCACATCTTGCCCATCTCATACATATCAGGGACCTGATCACGATGAACACTTCAAAAGTTCTCTGCATCTTGTTTCTCTACACATGGAACTGAGTGACCAGTTATCGTCTCCAAACTTTGACCTATTGCAAAGTTCAACCAAATTATTAGGCGATGGAAATAACCTTACTATATGTACACCACATATCGGGATAACTAACACAGTCATGAAGAAGTGGCCTGTCGCAGGAAGGAAGCCCGGAAGACCAGACGGTTTGGCGGTTGCAGGTCTGAGACTCCTTCGCGAGGAGAAGGCTGGTCTTTTAAGCGGAGAGAGAGAAGTAATCTTTTGCGTGTATTTTTGACTCGTCATGTGACAACAATAAACGTACATATGGCTATTTCCGTTTTAGCCATTCTCCTCATTAAAAATGCCACAAAGAAGCTATATATACACCCTGTATTAAAAAGGAAATTGGAAATGAATACACATAGACATGCAATAGATTTACGCGTGTCAGTCATTTTGAAGATTAAGATTGAAGATTTGATCGAGGTCTTATTGCTAAAATACTTGGGCTTATATATACTTGCTATTTCATAGAACGAATACACGTCCATAATATGTCAGATTTTGTGACATCTTACATATAATTCAAGACGTGATCGCGATAAACACTTTAACAAGTTCTTTGCACCTTGTTTCTCCACACATGGGAGATAAATGGCAGGTTATCGTCTTGAAATCTGGCCTTTCACATAGTTCACCCGAGTCCAAATCCACTTATAAATATTCTGTATTTCCTCAAGCATCAACCAATGTGGAAATAACTGTATTATGTGTACACTAGATTTCCGGATACCTAGCGACCTAATGGAAGAGGTGGCCAAAGTAGCAGGAAGGAAGTACGGAAGACCAGACACAGGTCTAAGTATATTTATATTACTTATTATCACATACCAATAAGAAACGTACATACTTCCCGTTTCGTCTTCCCCCAAAGAAACACGAGCCTATTACGAGTTCCGCCTTGCACATTGTGGTAAGAATAATTATCCTTTAATATCTGTCACGGATGATCGTGACCTGGCTAAATAAGTTATCAAGCTGCTGGAATAAACTTACAGCATTCAGCAAGAAATTAAACGTGAACATTAACAGGGCATTGGAGATTGGCAGACATTATTGCATTAATCTAAGTTCATTCTCACTGTGATTAATTATACTACCAATAATAAATAAAGTTACTTCTGTCCCCATAAATGTTATCGAGTTTTTGCAAAGGCCAGTGGGTGACGATGCATATGCCACATTTTCACGAAGCAATTTTTCCTTTACTATAAGAAATTCTTGCAGTAATCCTGCCATGGGTTAATCCTGTCACCGTAATAATGATAATGAGTATCTGCGAAGAACAATAAGCGACGGTATGTGTGATAAAATCATTATACCATAATTTTACGAAGCGCTGTTTTACCCATGTTTATTATTATCACAAATGCTTATCACAGCAAGAAATTAATGCCTAAGGCGCTGGTTTAAGGCACCAGTCTCTTCGGAGGCTGGTTCGAATCCCACCGCTGCCAAGGCTTTGGCACTGCAGTGTGCAGTGGTCGGCCATAAGCCAGACCGGGAGAACGCCGCCTTCGCAAATCACACTCAACTCACCTGGCCAAGATACAAATACCTGGAACTGTACCTCTGTCTCAAATAAAAGGTATTCCCTAGGCATAAAGGGCTATCTTGTGCTGCTTTACTAGGGTTTGGATCATCAACAGCACGGACTTCACCTCTGCGACAGTTCATTTGTAAGTATACAGAATTTCTATCATTGACGGTTGCTAATAGTGACATAAAGAGGCGGTGTATTGCACCTGAAGTAAAAAAGATGCAAACTAAAATTGAGGACTGCGCGGTAGGCTGATAAATTGACATTGAAGACCATTAACTAATAGAAACTTGGTATAACATGACTTTACAAAAAACTGTCCGGATATATTAAATAGCATCTAAAGCTGAAAATATATATATATATATATATATATATATATATATATATATATATTATATATAATATATATATATGAGATGCATGAAATAATAAGAAACTAAAACTGTAAAGACACATATATATGCCTATGCATACACACACAAAATGCATATATATATATATATATATATATATATATATATATATATATATATATATATATATTAAAATATATATATACACATATTATATATATATATATATATATATATATATATATATATAATATATATATATATATATATATATATACGCATATACATACATATATGCAGGGCATCTAGATTAAATAACTTTTTAGATTCACCGATATACTTAATATTTTGTGCATATATATAACAACTTCATCTGACCTTGGAGCCATAAGACTAATGAAAATATCCCAGTCCCAATTCCTAAAAACATTAATAATCTTATTCCACGCGACCTCAATTGCCCTTTGATTCAAATCAACCACTTAAATCAGGTAAACATATTCGCCATTCTAAACAGGATGACCTGATCCATTCCACGAATCAATATATGTTAGTTCTTTTCCTATCTCGCCACATTTTCAAAAGACTGAGCATGATGTTTCTCTGCACACGAAACTGAGTGAGGGGTTATTATTCTCCTCAGACTTCGTTCTCTTGCCGACTTCACCTCACGCAGAATCCATACCTACTTCTAGAGATTCTCTGGTTCCTCCAGCGGCAACCAACGCATTATGCAATGAAAATAACCTTACTATAAGCACACCACATCCTGGGATGACTGCCACAGTGGTGGAGGAAGTGGCCTGCCGCAGGAAGGAAGCACGGAAGGCAAGACGGTTTGGCGCTCGCAGGTCTGAGACGCCCTTCGCAAGGAGAAGGTTGGTCTTTGAGGCGGAGAGAGTGAAATCATAGATATATTTCTATGAGTTATTTATTTATACAACATTCGATAATAAACATAAACGAGCAATATCTGTTTCCACTTCCAATTCTAAAACCTATTGCCATACAAGATTCAGATTCATCTTGTATTAAGCTACCAATTTAGTAGCTACGTTTCGTCTTCCAATTCTAAAACTGAATCCTATAAATTTAGTAGTAACCGTTTTCTTATTCTCACTGTTACTTGATTAATGTCAATTTCGTTTACCTCATGCCCGTATATGACTTCGTTTTTTCCCTCCATCCACCAGGCTATCAAGTGATGTAAATAATCCTTCACTTAATGATCGGTGTGACGGAGCGCGAAGGATAAGGTTACTAGCCTCCGGGCTAGTAGTGGTAACGTGTCTCTCATCCGAGGGGTCGGCGGTTCGCACCCCGCCCAGGCGCGAGAAGTTGCAACTGTCGCCTGGAGTTTCAGCCGAGTCAGCACCAGCTGACACAAGTGAGCGAGTCGGCATTAGACGACACAGGCCGGGTTACTCTCATGGGCATAGCCGTAGCCATAGCATAGGCTGAGCTTCGCATTGACATTTGCGAAATTCTAGCTTCGCCCGAGCCTTCCATATATCGGACTTATCTTATGATGTTAGAAGCTAAGAACGGGGAGTCATCTTCTGAAGGACTTAGTAAACATAAAGACGCAATGTTTAACTTTCATCGTCGGAAAATGTGTGTGACCGATGCTTCCATATCTAATGCACCTTTAATCGTTAAAATACTTTTTCATTAAGAGTAATATGGTTAATCCACGGCTATTATTAGGAGCAACACAGCAGAGTCTCAGTAGAGTCTCGCCTATCTTGTTATATGCTTTCTATAACAGTTTGGAAGATAATCCGCCACCGGGTTCCACTACTCAGATTTCATCGGCACATCGGCTGGTAATAAAAACATTTGGCATACATAATGTATATGCTAATTATAACTTATAATCTGAAAGCCATACCAGTGAGTAAAATACGAGCGTGTGTATGTGTGTGTGCGCGTGCGTGCGTGCGCGTTTACAAACTTACAAATTTCAGTTAATATGCTCTATTAAACATAACTCATTTATGTACCTGTATATATGCATGCATATGTGTATGCGTATGCACACGCATAGACATACACATTATTAATGTGTATGTGCGCGCGCGTTTTCTATCTTACAAATTTCAGTTAATATGCTCTATTTAATATAACCCACTTATGTACCTGTGTATATGCACCCATATGTGTATGCATATACATCATTAAAACACGTAAGTGTGAGTGCAAGCTAAGTGATATACAAAAAAAAATCACTCGGCATTAGTGCACTTGATGATATACATTTGAGCAAACACGAACATGTGTACACAAACATGAAAAGGGAAAACATCCACAATAAGATACGAAATTAAATCGTTTCGAACTCACACAGCAGTGCGACTGGACTGCATAAACAAACCCTTTTTTTGTCTGGAAGAAATCAAACCTAAGTATAGGATAGCTGTTATATAAGCAATTTTGCTTCTCTCTCAGTATGATAACTGTACAACTAATAAATAATTGGGTTTAATTCTGTCACTATAAAAATATTATCGAGTATCTACGAACAATGAGTGACGGTGTATATCATAAAACCATTGCATATCATTTTTTTACGAAGCGCTTTATTATTCATCCATTTTATTACTATCCCAAATGCTTATAATGTTCTGCAAGTAGCTTGTCTACAAGAATAACATTACCAATGCATCAGAAAAGTAAACAGAAACTACATCGTATCACATCAAGGACTTCTCACTCCTTGTCTCCACTAAAGAAGCTGTTTTCTACTTACATTAAAAATTGCAAATGAATACAACTAAAATCAGACACTGTGCGGTAGGTTGAAGCGTTCACACTGATAAGTTACTTCGGTATTATAGCCAGAAGATTTTAGTATCGTATTCTCTCTCAAGGTTCAGATTTCTCAAAGATCTATAATTTCTGGATTTATCATATATATTTTTAAGCCTTCTTATCAGATAAGAAAACTTTTCCAAAATACTGGAATACATTACATGGTAAATGACGCTTAATAAATATCCTTGATGGACACGAAACGAACACATTGTATATAAGCTTATTTTTTCTCTTCAGATATTTAGCAATATCATGAAGAGGAATATTATTAATAATCCCTAAGGCGAAAAAACATAAACATCCCAATTCTCAAAATACCCATTAATGATATTTGTAAATCATTTCCGCGTGACCTCATGTGTTCAATGAATCACAAGGTTAAAAACCATAATATAAGTCACATCTTGCCACATCTCATTACATTATCAGGGACCTGATCACGATGAACACTTCAACAAGTTCTCTGCATCTTGTTTCTCCACACATGGAACTGAGTGACCAGTTATGGTCTCCAAACGTTGACCTTTTAGGAAATTCAACCAAAGTGTTAGGCGATGGAAATAACCTTACTATATGTATACCACATATCGGGATAACTAACACAGTCATGAAAGAAGTGGCCTGTCGCAGGAAGGAAGCCCGGAAGATCAGACGGTTTGGCGGTTGCAGGTCTGAGATTCCCTTCGCGAGGAGAAAGCTGGTCTTTTAAGCGGAGAGGAGTAATCTTTTGCGTATATTTCCGACTTATCATGTGACAATAATAAACGTACAAATGGGTATTTCCGTTTTCGCCTTCTCCTAATTAAAAATGCCACAAAGAAGATATATATACACCCTGCATTAAAAAGGAAATTGCAAATGAATACCGAAAGACTGCAATAGGATTACGCGTGTCAGTCATTTTGAAGATGAAGTCTATTTTGATCGAGGTCTTATTGCTAAAATACTTAGGCTTATTTATACTTGCTATTTCACAGAACGAATACACGAGGATATGTTGTACTAAGAAGCTATTATAACACATTAAAAAAAATAATTACGGATTAATGAGCGGGCCGTGATATATTTTTATATTTATACACATATATATACATGTGTATATATTATAAATATATGCATAGCACGACTTTACAGTATTGTAGTATATATATGTATATATGTATATATATATATATATATATATACACATACACATATACATATACGTGTATATATTATAAATATATGCATTCATATGTATTCTAAAAGGAAAAGCTCTGACCTATATCGATTCGTGGAATAGATCCGGTCATGCGGTCTAGAATAGTAAGAAGACCTGTGATTCGTAGGGCAGATGAGGTCGTGCGGAAAGATATATTCATTTGAAAAAGTGTCAGTAGGTATTATGAGCAATTGTGACTGGATTGCTACCTAAATCCGCAATATTTATAAAATATTAATCACTTTCAAAAGTTGCTGGCCCATAAGCAAGACGCGGGCGAACCAAAATAACCGTAGAGCTTGGAACTTGACTCTGTGTGCCGCAAGTTTCCCTCTATTTACAATCCGTATTTACTAGAGATTCTCTAGATCCACCAGTGGCAACCATTCCATCATGTGAGGAAAGTAACTTCATTATGTACCCTCCAAACTCTGGAATAACTGCCATAGTGGCGGAGACGGTGGCCTGTCACAGGATAGAAGCACGGAAGACAAAGCGGTTTGTTGGGAGTAGGTCTGAGTCTCCCTAAAGGAGCTGGTGTTTGAGGGGGGAAAGAGAGGAATAATAATAATAGTGTAATATTTCGATGGCTTATTAATACGATTTGCGATAATAAAGATAATTAATGAAAACAGAAACCTATTACAAAAAGATTATTCCAAGTCCACATTGTATTTGTTTGCAATGATTATCCTTCACGCGAGGGATAATGTTTGAAGCTAAGAACGGGGACTCATCTTCTGAAGGACATTAGTAAACATAAAGACGCAATATTTAATTTTCATCGTCGGAAAATGTGTGTGACCGACGCTTCCATATCTACTGCACCTTTAATCATTAAAATACTTTTTCATTAAGAGTAATAATGTGGTTAATCCACGGCTATTATCAGAAGCAACACAGCAGAGTCTAAGTAGAATCTTTTCTTTGCAAACTCCACTCTACTGACCTCAGTTGCCCTGCGATTCAAATCATATTAAATCAGGTAAACATATTCACCTTTCCAAACAGTACGACCTGATCCATTCCACGAATCAATATATGTTAGATCCTTTCCTATCTCGCCACATTATCAAAGGACTGAGCACGATGTTCACTTCAACTTTCCCGGCACGTGTTTCTCTGCACATGGAACTGAGTGAGGGGATATTATCCTCCTCAGAATTCGCTCTTTTGCCAACATCACCACACGCAGAATCCAGGCCTACTTCTAGAGATTCTCTGGTTCCTCCAGCGGCAACCAACGCATTATGCGATGAAAATAACCTTACTATAAGCACACCACATCCTGGAATGACTGCCACAGTGGTGGAGGAAGTGGCCTGCCGCAGAAAGGAAGCACGGAAGGCAAGACGGTTTGGCAGTCGCAGGTCTGACACTCCCTTCGCGAGGAGAAGGTTGGTTTTTGAGGCGGAGAGAGAAGAGTAAAATTATAGATATCTTTCTATGACTTATTTATACAACATTCTATAATAAACATAAATGACCAATATCCGTTTTCTCTTCCAATTCTAGAACCTCTTGCCATAAAGATTCAGATTCATGTTGTATTAAGAAGCTACAAATTTATTAGCTACGTTTCGTCTTCTAAAACTGAATCATATAAATTTAGTAGTTACCGTTTTCACAACTTATTCTCACAGTTACATGATTGATGTCAATTTCGTTTACCTCATGTCCGTATCAAAATTAGTTTTTTTCCACCAGGCTATCAAGTGATGTAAACAATCCTTCAATTAGTGATCGGTGTTTGAAGCTAAGAACGGGGATCATTTCTGAAGGACATTAGTAAACATAAAGACGCAACATTTAATTTTCATCTTCGGAAAATGTGTGTGACCGACGCTTCCATATCTACTGCACCTTTAATCGTTAAAATACTTTTTCATTAAGAGTAATAATGTGGCTAATCGACGGCTATTAGCAGAAGCAACAGCAGAATCTCAGTGGAATCTCGCCTTCGCAAACTCCAATCTACTGACCTGAAGGTTTGTAATTACCAGTAAAGCTACGAACTGACTGTCACGTGAAAATAATTCCCGCGGCGTCATTAGTTATTTTGTTATATGCTTTCTATAACAATTTGGAAGATAATCCGCCACCGGGTTCCACTACTCAGATTTCATCGGCTGGTAATAAAACATATTTGACACACATAATGGTATATGCTAACTATAACATGCAATATGAAAGCCATACCAGTGATTAAAATACGAGCGTGTGTGAGTATGTGTGTGCGCGCGTGCGCGTCTACTAACTTACTAATTTCAGTTAATATGCTCTATTTAATATAACCCATTTATGTACCTGTATATATGCCTGCATATATGTATGCATATGCACACGCATACACATACACGCATATGTTAGTGCAAGCTAAATGATATATAAAAAATCCCCGGCATTAGTGCACTTGATGATATACATTTGAGCAAAAACAGTAACTTGTACACAACCATGAAAAGGAAAACACCCACAATAAGATACGAAATTAAAGCATTTCGAACTCACACAGCAGAGCGTCTTGGCTGCATAAACAAAACTATTCTTTTATCTGGAAGAAATCAAACCTAAGTATAGGATAGCTGTTATATAAGCAATTTCGTTTCCCTATTAGTATGATAACTGTATAACTAATAAATAATTTGGTTAATTCTGTCACTATAACAATATTATCGAGTATCTGCGAAGAACAATGAGTGACGGTGTATATCATAAAACCATTGTATCAATTTTTTACGAAACGCTTTATTATTCATCCATTTTATTACTATCACAAATGCTTATCATGTTCTGCAAGTAGCTTGTCTACAAGAATAGCATTACCAATACATCAGTAAGTACACAGAAACTACAGCGTATCACATCATCACTCCTTGTCTCCACTAAAGTTGTCTTCTACTTATATTAAAAATTGCAAATGAATACAACTAAAATCAGCCACTGTGGGGTAGGTTAACGCGTTCAAACTGATAAGTTACTTCGGTATTATAGCCAGAAGATTTTAGTATCGTATTCTCTCTCAAGGTTCAGATTTCTCAAAGATCTATCATTTCTGGATTTATCATATATTTTTAAAGCCTTCTTATCAGTTAACAAAACTTTACAAAATACTGGAATACATTATATGGTGAATGACGCTTAATAAATAGCCTTGATGGACACTATACTAACACACTGTATAAGTGTATATTTTCTCTTCAGATATTTAACAATAACAAGAAGAGGAATATCATTAATAATCACTAAGGCGAAAAAACATAAACATCCCAGTTCTCAAAATACCCATTAATGACATTTGTAAATTATTTCCGCATGACCTCATTTGCTCAATGAATCACAAGGTTAAAAAACATAATATAAGTCACATCTTGCCACAGCTCATTACACTATCAGAGACCTGATCACGATGAACACTTCAACAAGTTCTCTGCATCTTGTTTCTCCACACATGGAACTGAGTGACCAGTTATGGTCTCCAAACGTTGACCTTTTGGGAAATTCAACCAAATTATTAGGCGATGGAAATAACCTTACTATATGTACACCACATATCGGTATAACTTACACAGTCCTGAAAGAAGTGGCCTGTCGCAGGAAGGAAGACCGGAAGACCAGACGGTTTGGCGGTTGCAGGTCTGACACTCCCTTCGCGAGGAGAAGGCTGGTCTTTTAAGTGGAGAGAGAGGAGTAATCCTTTGCGTATATTACCGACTTATCATGTGACAATAATAAACGTACATATGGCTATTTCCGTTTTCGTCTTCTCCAAAAAAGCTATATATGCATCCTACATTAAAAAGGAAATTGCAAATGAATACTTAAAATCAAAGACTGTGGTAGGATTAAGCGTGTCAGTCATTTTGTCGATTTTGATCGAGGTCTTTTTCTTGAAATATTGGAGCTTATTTATACTAATTATTTTATAGAACGAATACACGAGGAAATGAGCAGAATATGTTGTACTATGATGCCATTTAAAATATATAAAAAATATTACAGACTAATGAGTGGGCCGCGGTTTAGCATAGTAAGATCTGTAGACCTTCAACCTGTGATTCGTGCGGAAGTCGTGCGGAAAAATGCCGGTAGGTATGTAAAGGAATGTTACTGGAATGTTTTCATCAGTCATAGGTAATTGCACTAACACTAGACGAGCGTGCTACCTGAATTCGCAAAATATATAAAACATCAATTAATTTCAGTTATATAACCCAAATGCCCTACATTTGTGTGTATGTACATATATACATTTAAATACATATATATACATATATATACATACATATATACATATATATACATATATGAATATATATACATATATATATACATATACATACATATATACATATATATATACATATATGCATATATATATACATACATATATAAACATATATACATATACATATATATACATATATATACATATATATACATATATATACATATATGCATATATATATACATATACACACAAACACACACAATATATATACATATATACATATATATACATATATGCATATATATATACATATACACACAAACACACACAATATATATACATATATACATATATATACATATATGCATATATATATACATATACCCACAAACACACACAATATATATACATATATACATATATATACATATATGCATATATATATACATATACACACAAACACACACAATATATATACATATACATATATATACATATATGCATATATATATATATACATATACACACAAACACACACAATATATATACATATATACATATATATACATATATGCATATATATATATATATATATACATATATACATATATATACATATATGCATATATATATATACATATATATACATATATATATATATATATATATATATATATATATATATACATATACACACAAACACACAATATATATACATATATACACACATATATGTGTGTGGGAGGGGGTGCATAGATTCATATGAGAACAGACACAAAGTTAGTAACGTGTACCCAGAGATACAAAGGAGACAGCCACACTTAAATCCGTCTGCCGGACTTCACTCATCTAAAAGAGCGACCGAACAGCATGGACGAAACTATTCGCTTATCTGGAAGAAATCAAACCTGAACATATCTGAAAAGAGTCGGGCTGTTTACATCAGATGTTTTCTTAAGACAATTTCATTTCACTTTCAATATTATGATTTGTGCTACCAATACATAATTTGGGTTAATCCTGTCATCATAACAATGTTATCGAGTATCTGCGAAGACCAATGAGTGATGCGACAAAATCATTGTATCAGAATTTTACTAAACTATATTTTCTATATTTTTTAATTATTTTTTTAATTACTATCGCAAATACTTGTATCACAAGTATCATAAATGCTCATGTTTACAGGTACTCATATTTACTAGAGATTCTCTAGATCCACCAGTGGCACTATGTGATGAAAGTAACCTCATTTTGTACACACCAAACTTAGCTCTCCGTCGCAAGCAGATCATAGTACATTTATTACGCAGTCAAAATTGTTATGTCACGTGTTATGTTAAGCATATGGAGATAATCATGATAAAAGTTTTTATGTAGATAGCCAAAATTAATCGGAATAACTGCCTCAGTGGTGGAGGCGGTGGCCTGCCACAGGATGGAAGCACGGAAGACAAGGCGGTTTGGTGTTTGAGGCGAAAAAAGAGGGGTAATATTAAAAGTGTAAGATTTCCATGGCTTAGTAATAAGATTTGCGGTAATAAACATAAACACGACCGAGATCAATTTTGTTTTACTTCACTAAAACAGAAACATGCAACAAAAACATTATTAAAAAGAGGAAGTCTACTCGATGGCATGTAATTCCAAGTCCACATTGCATTTGTTTGCAATGCATTAGGATACCATAAAAATTAAGCACTTCGTTAAACCGTGACATAATCATTTTACCGTCACTCATTGGTCTTTCTAGACATTTCATAACGACAGAATCTGCATAACTTATTTATCGGTAGTATAATTCACTGTAGGGATTGAAAGTAATCTAAAAAGTAGGCTTACGTCCAAGATCAGCTGTCGCAAGAACAAAGTGGGGAGAGTACCTGACGGTATTGGGTCTTTAGTGGCTGTTTTAGTAACGTAGAAATTTCAGTTTATATACACGTTCAATGTATGCTATTAATTTTGTGAACTTATGAATGTAGGTATTGCATTTCTGGTTCACATATGCAGAAAGAGGACTCTCTGGGCCAACCAAAACTGAGAAGAGCGGCACATCGGCTGGTAATAAAACATATTCGACACACCAGTGAGTAAAATACGAGCGTGTGTGAGTATGTGTGTGTGTGCGCGCGTGCGCGTCTACTAACTTACTAATTTCAGTTAATATGCTCTATTTAATATAACCCATTTATGTACCTGTATATATGCATGCATATATGTATGCAGATGCACATGTGAGTGCAAGCTAAATTATATAAAAAAAATCATCCGGCATTAGTGCACTTGATGATATACATTTGAACAAACACAGTAACCTGTACACAAACATGAAAAGGAAAACATCCACAATAAGATACGAAATTAAAGCGTTTCGAACTCACACAGCAGAGCGACTGGGCTGCATAAACAAAACTATTCTTTTATCTGGAAGAAATCAAACCTAAGTATAGGATAGTTGTTATATAAGTAATTTCGTTTCCCTCTCAGTATGACAACTGTCACTATAACAATATTATCGAGTATCTACGAAGAACAATGAGTGACGGTGCATATCATAAAATCATTCTATCAATTTTTTACGAAGCGCTTTATTAATTACCCATTTTATTACTATCACAAATGCTTATCACGTTCTGCAAGTAGCTTGTCTACAAGAATAACATTACCAATACATCGTAAGTACACAAAAACTACAGCGTATCACATCAAGGGGTTCCCACTCCTTGTCTCCACTAAAGAAGATGTTTTCTACTTACATTAAAAATTGAAAATGAATACAACTAAAATCAGACACTGTGCGGTAGGTTAAAGCGTTGAAACTGATAAGTTACTTCGGTATTATAGCCAGAAGATTTTAGTATCGTATACCCTCTCAAGGTTCTGATTCTCAAAGATCAGTAGTAGAATTTCTGGATATATCATATATTTTTAAGCCTTCTTATCAGATAACAAAATTCTGCAAAATACTGGAATACATTTTATGGCGAATGACGCTTAATAAATAGCCTTGATGGACACTATACTAACACATTGTACAAGCGTATATTTTCTCTTCAGATATTTGGCAATAACAAGAAGAGGAATATTATTAATAATCCCTAAGGCGAAAAAATATAAACATCCCAATTCTTAAAATACCCATTAATGATATTTGTAAATAATTTCCGCATGACCTCATTTGCTCAACGAATCACATGTTAAAAACCATAATATAAGTCACATCTTGCCACATCGCATCGCACTATCAGAGACCTGATCACGATGAACACTTCAACAAGTTCTCTGCAACTTGTTTCTCCACACATGAAACCGAGTGACCGGTTATCGTCTCCAAACTTTGACCTTTTGCAAAATTCAACCAAAGTATTAGGCGATGGAAATAACCTTATATGTACACCACATATCCAGATAACTAACACAGTCCTGAAAGAAGTGGCCTGTCGCAGGAAGGAAGCCCGGAAGACCAGACGGTTTGGCGGTTGCAGGTCCGAGACTCCCTTCGCGAGGAGGAGGCTGGTCTTCTAAGCGGAGAGAGAGGAGTAATCTTTTGTGTATATTTTTGACTTATCGTGTGACAGTAATAAACGTACATATGGGTATTTCCGTTTTCGCCTTCTCCTAATTAAAAAGAAGCTATATATACACCCTGCATTAAAAAGGAAATTGCAAATGAGTACCTAAAGCCTGCGATAGGATTACGCGTGTCAGTCATTTTGAAGATGATTTTGATCGAGGTTTTATTGCTAAATACTTGGATTTATTTATACTTGCTATTTCACAGAACGAAGACACGAGCAAATGAGCAGGATATGTTGTACTAAAATGCTATTATAACATATTAAAAAATAATTACGGATTAATGATCGGGCCGTGATATATTTTTATATTTATATTTATACATATACATATAAATATATACATATATATATGTATATATTATAAATATATGCATAACATGACTTTACAGTATTGTAGTATATACATATACATATATATGTATAATACATATATATATATATATATATATATATATATATATATATATTATACATATATATACATGCACATAATAAGTCTACGAGTATATATTATAAATATATACATTCATATACTAAAAGGAAAAGATCTGACCTAAATCGATTCGCGGAATGGATCAGGTCATGTGATCTAGATAGTAATAAGATTATGTAGATCTTCAACCTGGGATTCGTAGGGCAGATGAGGTCGTGCGGAAAGATATATTTCATTTGAAAAGAATGTCGGTAGGTATTTTGAGGAATTGTGACTGGAATGTTTTCATCAATCATAGGGAATTGCACTAACAGTAGACGAGCTTGCTACCTAAATTCGCAAAATATATAAAATATCAATTAATTTCAGTTATTTAACCCAAATGCCCTTCATTTGTGTGTATATACATATATACATTTAAATACATATATATACATATACATATAAATACATATATATATATATATATATATATATATATATATATATATATATATATATATATACATATACATACAAATACATATATATATATATATATATATATATATATATACATATACATACAAATACATATATACATATAAATATAAATACATATATATACATATATATAATATACAAATATACATATATACATATATATAATATACATATATACATATATACATATATATACATATATATACATATATGCATACATATACACATATACATATATATACATAGATTTATAGATTCATATAAGAAGTTAGTAACGTGTACCCAGAGATACAAAGGAGACAGCCACACTTAAATCCGTCTGCCGGACTTCACTCATATAAAAGAGCGACCGAACAGCATGGACGAAACTATTCGCTTATCTGGAAGAAATCAAACCTGAACATATCTGAAAAGAGTCGGGCTGTTTACATCAGACGTTTTGTTAAGACAGTTTCATTTCACTTTCAATATTATGATTTGTACTACCAATACATAATTTGGGTTAATCCTGTCACCATAACATCGATTATCTGCGAAGACCAATGAGTGATGCGACAAAATCATTGTATCTGAATTTTACTAAACAATATTTTCTTTTTTTTTATTAGTAGTATTTTTTAATTACTATCACAAATACTTTTCATGTTTACAGGTACTCATATTTACTAGAGATCCACCAATGGCATTTATGCGATGAAAGTAACCTCATTTTATACACATACATATATATACATATATATGCATATATATACATATATACATATATATATACATATATACATATATATATACATATATATACATATATATATATACATATATGCATACATATACACATATACATATATATACATAGATTTATAGATTCATATGAGAAGTTAGTAACGTGTACCCAGAGATACAAAGGAGACAGCCACACTTAAATCCGTCTGCCGGACTTCACTCATATAAAATATATGAGCGACCGAACAGCATGGACGAAACTATTCGCTTATCTGGAAGAAATCAAACCTGAACATATCTGAAAAGAGTCGGGCTGTTTACATCAGACGTTTTGTTAAGACAGTTTCATTTCACTTTCAATATTATGATTTGTACTACCAATACATAATTTGGGTTAATCCTGTCACCATAACAATGTTATCGAGTATCTGCGAAGACCAATGAATGATGCGATAAAATCATTATATGAAAATTTTACTGATCAATAGTTTCTATTAATTTTTTTTACTTATTATTTTTTTAAATTACTATCACAAATACACTACCAATAAATAAATGAAGTTAATCCTGTCCCCATAATAATGTTATCGAGTTTTTGCAAAGGCCAACTGGTGACGATGCATTTGCCACACTTTCAAGAAGCTATTTTTTTCCTTTACTATAAGAAATTCTTGCAGTAATCCTGCGAAGGGCTATTCCTGTCACCGTAATAATGCTATCGAGTATCTACGAAGATCAATGAGCGACGGTATGTGTCATACCACAATTTTGCGAAGCGCTAATTTACCCATGTTTATTATTATCACAAATGCTTATCATATTCAGCAGGTAGCGTGGCCGAGCGGTCT